>NC_052339.1:20564678-20789678 GCF_016432855.1 Salvelinus namaycush | reverse complement strand
GTATGTCTTTGTGTGTTTTCAGGTTGGGTGCCTTGTCTGAACAGCAGAGGCTCTTACTGCACCAGCACCAACTACAGCAGCTACTGTCTTCACAGCCCTCTGCGGTAAACACACACACCTAGCACCACTGTACTAAACACAGCAGGCTTATTTATCAGCGTTCCAAGATCACATGATTAATTATCTCTCTCCCTCTTTCCCCTCCTCCCCCTCTCTCCCCTCCTCCCCCTCTCTCCCCTCCTCCCCCTCTCCCCTCCTCCCCCTCTCTCCCCTCCTCCCTCTCTCTCCCCTCCCTCCCTCTCTCCCCTCCTCCCTCTCTCTCCCCTCCTCTCTCTCTCTCCCCTCCTCTCTCCCCTCCTCCCTCCCTCTCTCCCCTCCTCCCCCTCTCTCCCCTCCTCCCCCTCTCTCCCCTCCTCCCCCTCTCTCCCCTCCCTCCCTCTCTCCCCTCCTCCCTCTCTCCCTCTCTCCCCTCCTCCCTCCCTCTCTCCCTCCCTCCCTCTCTCCCCTCCTCCCTCCCTCTCTCCCTCCCTCCCTCTCTCCCCTCCTCCCTCCCTCTCTCCCCTCCTCCCTCTCCCCTCCTCCCTCCCTCTCCCCTCCTCCCTCTCCCCTCCTCTCTCCCCCTCTCTCCCCCTCTCTCCTCCTCCCTCTCTCTCTCCCTCTCTCCCCCTCTCCTCCTCCCTCTCTCTCCTCCCTCCCTCTCTCCCCTCCTCCCTCCCTCTCTCTCCTCCTCCCTCCCTCTCTCTCCTCCTCCCTCCCTCTCTCCCTTCCTCCCTCTCTCCCTTCCTCCCTCTCTCTCTCCCCTCCCTCCCTCTCTCTCTCCCCTCCCTCCCTCCCTCTCTCCCCTCATCCCTCACTCTCTCCCCTCCTCCCTCTTCCCCTCCCTCCCTCTAGGAACAGCAGCAGGTGTTGTTGTACCAGTTGATGCAGCAACAACAGGACCTCCACCAACTTCAATCTCTCTCCACCTCCTCCCAGCTTCCCTCCATCCCTCTCTCTTCTGCTCAGCTGCCCATCACCTCCCTCCTTTCCTCCTCCCACGTCCACGGCCAGGGCACCATCACCGCCAACCCCTTCCTGGCACTGCACACACACTCACACCCCGATACACACACACACGCCACTGCACAGAAACCCCGGCTGGCTGAAAAGGCCGTGGGCCTCACTGGACAGGAGAAGACCTGACCCACAAAACAGCTCTCTCGCTTTTTCTGTCGCGCATTCTCTTTTTCTCTCTCTCCTCTATCCATCTCTCTCTCTATCCATCTCTCTCTCTCTATCTCTCAGGGGTCTCCACCATCATATGAACTCTGATCAGTGCTGTGCTTTCAGCACACAAGCTAGCCCACATAGAACTACAATTACTACAAACTACAAAAATATCAGGACACTAACACAGCTGACTGATGACTCATAGCTCTGCTGGAGAGATGAAGTCTGGGAACTATGACATTGTACAGTTTTAGGAGAGGCAGGAGTCCTGCATTGGACATGTAACTGCTGTTACCTCTGTCTGTCTGAGCATAAGACCTAACCAGCATAAGACCTAACCAGAGACCACTCTAATGTAAGACTGACTGACCGCTCAGCTATGGAAGCCTTGCTATGACTGTCTCTTTCTGCTCTACCTACTTCACACACCAGCCTATCAGGGCCCACAACCTTCAGCGTCGGCCAATAGGAATCCACAACAGTCAGGAATGGCAAGTCAGGGTCCATTCCCCAAGTGCCTAAGGCTGAGGGGGCGGGTTACTCATGCTACTCGACCTGTCAGTCATCCATTCTCAACATATTACTGGCTGTCAAGCTGTGTTGACCAGGCAAACGATCATGCAACATGTTCTGAAATGCTGGAAGCCAGGAAATGTATTTTGCTGGGTTCACAAAATACCGAAACCAACTTTATGAATTCTGTTTTTATTTATTTAGCATTTCTTTATGTAATAATGGGTGGGGTGCAGGATGCTATATTTTAAAAGTACCCACTGTTCTGCAAGAATTTGTTTTATACTGCTGTTTAAAGTTTTTCACACATCTTGCTGTAAACATTTGTGATGGGAAAAAAAGTTGTGTATTGAGAAAGATTGAACTACTGGCGAATGGAGGTGGTTTGTGATGGTGTACATAGCTGTTATTGTCAGAAGAGGTGTGGGTGCAATGCCACAGTTTTGACTTCGTTTGTGTAAATAAATATATATTTTTCATTGGCTGTGGGGTGTAAATAAGTGATTGTGATTGGCCGTGTTGGTGTAAAGGATAGCCAATGAAGCCTAATTTTGTGTGTGTAAATCTTAGGACCAGACTACAGGCGATGGTGACTGGACACAAAGTATTAATTTATTTTTATATGTGCAGGGACATTGTTTTGTTGGTTTTTTTTATTTGTTTTGCACCGTCATTTTATACTCCACCTCTGGGCACCACATTTCCATCTGTGTTCACTTTTGTTTAGATCAATTTTGTACAACTGAAAAATCATAACCTCCTCAAATGTTTGTATTTCAAAACACCAAAATAATTCAATGTTCTGGATAAATAAAGAGACCGACTGATGGTAAAAAGACGAGGAGTCAGCGTAGCCAGTGGGACAACGTTACTGGAGTGGGAAGATGGTTAAAGCTTGATTAACAGCTCTGTTTAAGTGCTTTTTGTCAACAGCATTTTTACACTTTGGTTGAATAAAGAACAGATCTACCTCCTCTAAGCCTGCTGTCTAATAGCGTGTTTCTCTTTGTTTAACCTCTTTACCTCCATCTCTGGACGGATGAAAAGATGACACACTGACTCTCTCACTATATCGTTAGCTGTCTTCTCTCGCTCTAGTGTTTAACAGTTTCTGCATGCTCATTTTATAGTGGTCCAGGGTCCCTTGCCCCGGCACATACACACACACTGTGCTCCCCTGTCCCTGATGACTTCCTGCTGCCTAGCAGCGTGTGGGTGTGTGTACAATTCTCCTACATCTGTTTCTGCTCGGGGAAATTAAAAGCTCACTTTCCCCTCATCTCAGCCCCCCAGCAACTCTTAAAACCCCCTCTTCCGCACACCCTCTATCAGCCCTGTCACTCAAGTCCAGGCTGTTTAAACATGCCCCCTCCCTACCTCCTTGTCTACCACTTTCATTCTCTCCTCCCCTGTCTTTCTTCTCGACATCACCCCTTTCTCCTCTCCTCTCCTCCCTCTCATTCAATCCATTCACAGCATTCCCGTTCAGGAGTGGGAGCAGAGCTGGCGTCCATCATTGATAACCTCCCAGCAGCCACTGCTTCCCAGGAGGGGGGGGGGGGGGGGGGGTGTAACAGCTGAGGGAGGACAACCATGCTGGCCAAAGAGATGCCTGATCAAAAGTCAAACACTAAGCTCCAGAACATGAGGGGTGCAGCTTCACACACAATTGAGCTTTTTAGTCCAGGAGGCGGCTCATCTGGGCCCAGGGAACTCCCCAAATGTCCAGATGAAGAGCTTAAAAGAAGTCCTAAGTAATAACAATTAAACATGCATTTAGTAATTTATTTAAACAACAGTTATTCAAATGAAACATTAATTTAGCCATTCAAATTAATCATATAATTACCAGTTAGAATAACTTGAGTGCGGCGGAAAACCATTAGCAGCTGCAGTTTGGTTTAAATCATTATGGGATGGGAGTCGAGAGGGGGATGACCCACTGAAAACTGCCTGGCCAAGATTCCTGTTCAGAATAGAACCAGATCACTCTGACAGAGGTGTTTAGGGCCAGGAACAGAGAGATGGAGGAAAGGAGAGGGGAAGGGGAGGAGGAGGTGATAGAGGGAAAAAGGAGAGTTGAAGAGAGGAACGCACTGAAGCCTTCGGGAGCAGCTGACGGGATTCCCATGGAATGTTGCCGGCATCAGACGTGTGTATGTGTATAGGCTACCCCCCACAGGTTCCTCTCCTGTAGGATAATGGCCCTGAGGAGAAGCAGCAGGATTCTCCCTCATCCCTCTTCACACACAGACAGTCTGTATTCTTCTGCTGACTGACACTCCTTTGTCTATCCCCCCATCCTACCCCTCTCCATACTCCTCTCTTCCTATACAGTTGAAGTCGGAAGTTTACATACACTCAGGTTCGAGTCATTAAAACTAGTTTTTCAACCACTCCACAAATTTCTTGTTAACAAACTATAGTTTTGGCAAGTTGGTTAGGACATCTACTTTGTGCATGAAATAAGTAATTTTTCCAACAATTGTTTACAGACAGATTATTTCACTTATAATTTCACTGTATCACAATTCCAGTGGGTCAGAAGTTTACATACACTAAATTGACTGTGCCTTTAAACAGCTTGGGAAATTCCATAAAATGATGTCATGGCTTTAGAAGCTTCTGATAAGCTAATTGACATCATTTGAGTCAATTGGAGGTGTACCTGTGGATGTATTTCAAGGCCTACCTTCAAACTCAGTGCCTCTTTGCTTGACATCATGGGAAAATCAAAAGAAATCAGCCAAGACCTCAGGAAAAAAAATGCAGACCTCCACAAGTCTGGTTCATCCTTGGGAGCAGTTTCCAAACGTCTGAAGGTACCACGTTCATCTGTACAAACAATAGTACGCAAGTATAAACACCATGGGACCAAGCAGCAGTCCTACCGCTCAGGAAGGAGACGCTACAAAACCGCCATATAAAAAGCCAGACTACGGTTCGCAACTGCATATGGGGACAAAGATCATACTTTTTGGAGAAATGTCCTCTTGTCTGATGAAACAAAAATAGAACTGTTTGGCCATAATGACCATCGTTATGTTTGGAGGAAAAAGGGGGAAGCTTGCAAGCCGAAGAACACCATCCCAACCGTGAAGAACGTGGGTGACAGCATCATGTTGTGGGGTGCTTTTCTGCAGGAGGGACTGGTGCACTTCACAAAATAGATGGCATCATGAGGGAGGAAAATTATGTGGATATATTGAAGCAACATCTCAAAACATCAGTCAGGAAGTTAAAGCTTGGTCGCAAATAGGTCTTCCAAATGGACAATGACCCCAAGCATACTTCCAAAGTTGTGGCAAAATGGCTTAAGGACAACAAAGTCAAGGTATTGGAGTGGCCATCACAAAGCCCTGACCTCATCCTATAGAAAATTTGTGGGCAGAACTGAAAAAGTGTGTGCGAGCAAGGAGCCCTACAAACCTGACTCAGTTACACCAGCTCTGTCAGGAGGAATGGGACAAAATTCACCCAACTTTTATTGTGGGAAGCTTGTGGAAGGCTATCTGAAACGTTTGACCGAAGTTAAACAATTTAAATGCAATGCTACCAAATACTAATTGAGTGTATGTAAACTTCTGACCCACTGGGAATATGATGAAAGAAATAAAAGCTGAAATAAATAATTCTCTCTACTATTATTCTGACATTTCACATTCTTAAAATAAAGTGGTGATCCTAACTGACCTAAGACAGGGAAAGTTTACTGTCCCTGGATTAAATGTCAGGAATTGTGAAAAACTGAGTTTAAATGTATTTGGCTAAGGTGTATGTAAACGTCCGACTTCAACTGTAACTACTACTAGTGTATGTGTCCTGTACTTCTTCCCCTCCATACACACACAGACTTCTGTCATTTCTAGCTATTTACCTATACGACTGAGTGAAGGATCTTGGTGTGTATGTACAGTACAAACAGTATGTGATGCTTCCATCTGACACTCATCTATCTCTCCTCTCTTTTCTTAATCTTCATCTGTCAGTAGTCCACTCCTGAACCCCAGCAGGCCTCTTCCAGAGCTGGGGGATTTCCCACCCACTCTGCCTGCTCAGGGCTCACAGAGTGGGAAGAGAGAGTGAGAGGGGAGAAGGCCTCTATCCCTACTCTCTCATTCTATAACATCTAGCAACAAGAAACATAAATTGTAAGGGTTGTCAATACTTGTAATTTTTAGAATTTGTTGAAATATTTAGGAAATGATCACTCAAAACCTTGAGGATGTGCCTTCAATTATTAAGCTTTGTTATTGGACAAATACATTTTACAAACACTAAATCTAATGATGTAAACTCAATTATAATAGGCCTATTTTAAATATCTTAGTGAAAACAAATATTTTAACTTTGATATTTTTCCTGGCAAAAGTCTAAAACACATTCACGGTAAAGTATGCATTTAGGCTGTATTAGTTGGATTTCTAAATAGGATATTTTCAGAGTGCAACGTCTAAATTTAACGTAAAATAAACACATACATTTCAGAACAAAATTTCTGGTTAATTGTAAGGCTCTGTGGGCTACTTTAAATCACAGTTTAGTGGTGTGTTTTTCCATTTGTCAGCGGGGTGGAGTTGGTCTATAAACCGAGCGAGGTGCAGCAGACTGGTTATAGCCCACAGCCGAACCGTTGACTTCGGGTCCAACATGGAAAACGAGACACTGAAGACCGATCACCGTTAGTCAGTCCGTGTCTAAATTGTCTCACAGTTTAAAACAGAGGTGCACTTTAAACAAGGAACATATATTCTAAAAACACTATGTTTGTTTTATTTCTGCTATTCCCCATCGCAATGGGGAAATACAGGCAACGCGGTAAACACAAACGTGAGACAACGCACTGTAGAAGCAGGTTAGGTACGTCTCTAGACTGAGTTAGCCAACGCTACACGCATCTATTTATAGGCATTTTCATTAACTGTATCTACTTTGACTCTGAGCACTCTGACGAGATTATATTAGG
Source organism: Salvelinus namaycush (assembly GCF_016432855.1). Classification (NCBI taxonomy): domain Eukaryota; kingdom Metazoa; phylum Chordata; class Actinopteri; order Salmoniformes; family Salmonidae; genus Salvelinus; species Salvelinus namaycush. The sequence continues at coordinate 20,782,990 of NC_052339.1, read as the reverse complement.
CTACTTTTTTTGTAATGCTTTCACGTTTAGTTAAGGTCTAATGCAGTCCAGAGCCCTTTATTGTAGAAGGCTCTACTGTAGTCTATCAACTGATGAAGATTTCAAATAATATTCGAAGGGATGGTTCAGCTGAATTACAAATGTACATATTTCTTTCCTTACCTTGAAATCAGTCTATGGACAACGCAAGACTGAAATCCATGCTTTGGTTTTGTAGGCCCTACCATAGTGTTTCCTAACCAAAAACCAATGCAAGTAAATGTTAGCAATAGCATGCTTTTAAATTCTCCCCTGTGAGGATCAACATTAATTGATTAATCAATTGATTACTGTGTTTGGTGGATAAATAGAACGTATCACATTATGAAGTCAGTGTAGGCTGCATGGGTGAATGGGTCTGTTTACTGGGTCTGGTCGGGCTGTGTATTTCTCGGTTCAGGATCAGGATGAAAGATGGACTTTCATGACCCAGACACCCTAGGATGGCAGATATTAATGTAATCCCGCATGGTTATGATGAATGTGACAGGATATAGATCTGAGATCATCAGGTAAAAATAGACACGTCATTGGCTCATTACTGGACTCATAATAATGAATAATATAGCCTAGTCCAGGAAGGGCCTGAGTCGTTCCTATAAGGCTATGTTAAATAATTCCAGCTGTAACGGATGTCAGGGGGATAGGATTTAAATTGGCTGTAATCTCCAGACACGAGGAGGGCCATCCATTTTAGTCAGGCACCCGCAGGCTGCACCAAGCACACAGAGACCCATTCACCTGCAGAAGCGTGGGAGTTCATTTATTATGGAGATGCAGGGAGGCCCTGTGTGTATGTTTTGGGTTTTACTGTCCTTATGGGGACCTGAATTCCTGACAAGGATAGTAAAACAAGGAAAATACATTTTGCCGGTCCCCACAATGACAAAATGTCATTTTAGGGTTAGGGTTAGTGGTTAGGTTTAGGGTTAGGAAAAATAGTATTTTGAATAGGAATCAATTGTTTGGTCCCCACAAGGATAGTAAAACAAATGTGTGTGTGAGAGAGAGGGAGTATTGCTGTGTGAATAGATTTTGTGCATAAATGCAATTTTCCATGTTTATTTTGCAGCCTACAATCTAGGCCTTGTAACACCCCCTCTCTTCTCTCTGACCCCTCCCCCATACCCTCCACCTGTCACCCGACTCTGTTCCACCTCAAGGGTGGGGAAAGGCAGCACTACACGAGGTCCAGTGACCCCAACACATACACACAAATGCACAGAAAGAGAGAGATAGATACTGAGAGCACAGCGCTGAGAGTGGAATGTTGTCAAAAACGGGGGAGGATCAGTAAAGAAAGGACATGAGGGAGAGAGAGAGAGGAGGGAGAGAGAGAGCAGGTGTGTGTGTCTTTAAAGACATTAGTTATTCTAATTAACTCTTTGTAACTTCCATATTCAGGAACTCAGGCTGCCCTTTCTGTATTCCAGTATATCGCTGTCCTTGATGAGTCAGCCCTTCCAACAGTATGGTTGTGTCACGTTGGACCTTGACATCTGTTAGCATACAGAAGACAAGCGCTATGGTAGAGAAACACTCACATCCTAATCATGTTCTCCCTCCAAGGACACACACAGATGATGGAGATAGAGTGAGAGTTAGGGTTGGAGAAACAGAGAAAGAGAGAGAGCGTGTGAGAGAGAGCGAGAGAGAGAGAGAAAGAGAGAAAGGAAAGAGAGAATCAATGCCATAAGGAAGAAAGAACACACCAGGCCATGCAGGCTTCTAGAGGTTAGTGTTGATATTTGTTCTTCTTTGACTCTCTGAAAGGCAGCAGTGTGTTTAGGTCAGGTTAGCTGGATTAAGATGACCTTCAGCCCAACTGAGATTCTGTATCACATCCGACCGTGATTGAGAGGCCCATAGGGAGGCGCACAATTGTCCCAGCGTCGTCCGGGTTTGGCCGGGGTAGGCTGTCATTGTAAATAAGAATTTGTTCTTAACTGACTTGCCTAGTTAAATAAAGGTTAAATAAAATACAAAAAAATTATACTGTTGCCTCCCTGTGTCACTTCACTACCACAGCCTCCCCCAAGCCTCTCAACAGACATTAACGGTAAAATCGTATCATTAAGCTTGTGTCTAATCTCTAAATATTCCCAATTCAACAAGGGGGTTAATGGAGGACGAGGGGGAGAAAAGTAATCTAAGGGCACCAGGTGGACCTTTTGTCAACATAATCTACAAGCCCTTGAGACCACACAAGCATGCAAGGACATACACACATACACTTCAACTGGACTAAGACCAGTGGATCTCTCAGACAACCATGGACACTAATCAGTAGAGAACCTGGGAGTTAAAGAATTGAACCAAACCACAGATCCTGAAGACTCACCCTCCAATTAGGAAGATTCAATGAGAGCTGGAAAGTGCATTACTCAAATTAGAAGTTTGATATTGTAACGTGTGTGTGTGTGTGTGTGTGTGTGTGTGTGTGTGTGTGTGTGTGTGTGTGTGTGTGTGTGTGTGTGTGTGTGTGTGTGTGTGTGTGTGTGTGTGTGTGTGTGTGTGTGTGTGTGTGTGTGTGTGTGTGTGTGTGTGTGTGTGTGTGTGTGGGGAGGGAGGGAAGGAGATGTATACCATGTATTATTTGTATTATGTGGGAGAGTGCAGGGCAAACCTGAGGAGGAGAGGAGAGCAGAGTGAGAGATGGGGAGAGAGGGAAAGAGAGAGAGAGAGTAGTGGCCTTTCAATGGCCAGACAAAGGGAGATGGGAGTAGGGGGTACCAGAGGGGTGGAGGGGAGGGGGCGTGCTGCTATGGGGATGTGATTGCATAACTTATTAAACAAAACGGCACTTCAAGGAGAACAGTCTACTAATGAGAGATCATCAGATAGAGAGAGAGAGAGAGAGGAGCGAGAGAGAATTGAGAGTTACAGTTGAATCTTTCAGATGATTCTGAATTCTGTGTCTTATTCATTATTTTAAAGACGCCACTTCTGCACCCCCACACCCACCAGCCAGGTCAACCGTGATACCAGTCAGTATTCGACGTCTATCCATGTCTGAGGACATTGGGAGATTATGTGGAAACCGGCCACCAGGGGCAACAGTGAGTGTTGTGGACAGGGATGGTGCATAGGTGTAAGCATCTGCTTCTGATTCCAAAGGTTGCAAAAAATGTACGATTCAAAGGTTGCTCGTTCGAATAACAAGCAGTGATAGCAAGTTGTTTTAGCAAAAACAATGTTTTAAACCTATCCCAAACCTTAACCCTTACCTGAACCATTCGGAGGTAATGCCTAACCTTAAGATTCCTTAGTTAATGCCTAAACTTAACCCTAACCTTCAAAATTAAGAGTTAATGCCTAAAGTTAACCTTATACACGTCAATATCTGATGTTTGCAACAACTTTGAAATTTGACGTTTGAGAAACATGGATGAACGTCTAATTCTGACATGAAACTGTGAGAGCTAGTTGCACCCGCAGTCAGTTGGTTAGTCAGTAAGTCAGTCCGTCAAGGACAGAGCTGTTTCTTATTGTGATTTATCATTATTTGCGCACGCACACACACACACACACACACACACACACACACACACACACACACACACACACACACACACACACACACACACACACACACACACACACACACACACACACACACACCCAACAGCTGGTTAAGCAGGGAGTAGAGGCGTGGAATGGCAACGAGGGGAGTCTCTATCACCTCAGATATAGAGCCAGAGAGAGACAGAGATCGAGGGCTTAATAGTAATGCTTCTATTCACAGTTATAAGGCTTCATAAAGGCTTCGTAGGCTTTGAGCTGCTGGAGCTACAGCTGTCTTTAGCAGCCGTAGAGCGTGTGTGTGTGAGGCAGAGAGAGAGAGATGGGGGGGGTTCCTTTGTTCTGTGAAGGACTTACCCAATCAGAGTGTACAGTGTGTCAGGAGCACACAGGCATATATCAACTTCAATCTCTTTTTAATGAAAAATCCTGCCCTCTCTAATATGTGCAAATTAACCTCCTCTCCTCCCTCCTCTCAGAGGCCCCTTCACCCTCTCCTTTCTTTTTTTCCTCTTCCACTGTCCCACCCTTTCTCTCTTTTTTTCTCTCTCTCACTAGTTCCCCCCTAATTCTGTCTCTCTCACCCCACCCCCACCCCCCACCCCCACTCCATAATCCATCTCCCTCTCTCTCATTCTCCACTTTCTCTCCACTTGCTGTCTCTCATTCAGGGGTGGAGAGTAGAGAGATTGACAGAGGGGTGAAGATTGGAACCCAGGACTTTTAAGAGGGAGGAGGAGAGAGAGAGAGAGCATTTGCACATTGTGCATAGGCAATGTGCAAATGTATATAACATGTAACATTTTAAAATGTTTCTCTTTTAAAGCTTTTGTGATTGTAATTTTTACTTTTCATTTCTGATTGTTTATTTCACTTTTGCTTTGTCACTTGCTTTGGCAATGTTTTATTTCACTTGCTTTGGCAATGTAAGCATATGTTTCCCATGCCAATAAAGCCCCTTTGAATTTAAATGAGAGCGAGAGAGAGAGAGCGAGAGAAAGAGAGAGAGAGAGAAAGAAAGAACCATTTTTTGAAAAGGAAAGGGGCTACCTAGTCAGTTTCACAACTGAATGCATTCAACCGAAATGTGTCTTCCGCATTTAACCCAACCCCTCTGAATCAGAGAGGTGCGGGGGCTGCCTTAATAATCAATATCCAAGTCATCAACGCCTGGGAAGCAGTTGTTGTGGTGGGTGGTTAACTGCCTTGCTCAAGGGCAGAACGGCAGATTTTGGTTCCAGGTAGAATCCTTTTTGGTTCCATGTAGAACCGTCTGTAAAAAAGGTCTCTGCATGGAACCCAAAAGGTTTCTACCTGGAACCAAAAGGTTTTTTCCTCAAACCAAAAATGGCTCTTCAAATGGTTCTCCTATGGGGACAGCTGAAGAACCCTTTTAGGTTCTAGATAGCACCTTTTTCTGAGTGTAGAAGTTACCCTTCTTCACAGATCTAAGATCAGCTTACTCTCCACCAAACCGTAATGTACCCAATAGAGTGGGACAACTCAATACTGACCTTAGCTCAGTGTCTGGGGACTTCATACAACTCCTCTGTACTTCCAGAGGCCTTACTCGCTCCCTTCTCTCACTCCTTGCGCTTTCCTTTCTCTTTCTCTCTCTTCTTCCATCCTATATCTAACTATACTCCCAGTTATTCAGTGAGTCTGATATTCTGCTTGTCATTCTGGCCATGCTGCTGATTGTAATTTATAAATTACAGTTAATGAGGGATTTTTGAAAACATGGCAGCCGTCTGTATTCCGTGCTCCGTAGTGTTCCCAGCTCTAATGGATTTCCTGGTATGGAATCTATTCTTCCCTCATTGTGCTCGGCAGGGGGTTCAACTGGCTACCCCCCTCCCCTCCTCTATCTATTCCCTCCCTACCTCTCTCCCTTTCCCTCTCTCTCTATTCTCTCCATCCATCCCCTTCTCTCTATTTCTCTCTCTTTCCCTCCCTCTCTCCATCTCCCCCCTCCCTCTTCACTAATTTCACTGGCTTAAGCGGTGAAGTGTATGAGGTCAGATCTCTGACAAAAAAAATGATTCTGATAAATTGTTTCGTTAAGTGTCAAAGTACTCATTTCTTTTCTTTCTGAAATGTTTATGAGTTTGACAATGAAGCATCACCAGTGCATCTTCCAGTGATGTTAGCGTAGATTCTCCAGGTGGTAGAATAATCAATATAACGTCTAATTGTTTAAAGTTTTTACTAAGCGTTTTGTCTAGTGCAAAGTCTGCACCAACTGTGTTCCTAAAAAATTAAATAATAAAAACAATAAAGAGAAAAAATAAGATTAGACCTTAAAGTTGTGTGTGTGTGTGTGTGTGTGTGTGTAACCAGGAGAACACACACATGCAAATCAAACCCATCAACAGCTTGTGATGAAGTGAGACATTGCGTAAACAGAGTGTGCCGTTACCATGGTACCCAATGTCACCTCAGAGAGAGAGAGACAAAGAGAAAGAGAATTATATGTTTAACAGTGACAACAGAAACCAGCTATGTATATCATTGTAACAAGTAAGATAGAACTTTATGAAAGTCTCCAGACTCCAGTCACTCTCTCCATGCATATTCACACCAGACAAGACTGATATGAGAAGTTTACCCAAATGTTAACATAACACTGTCATACACATGACATAACATTGCCGTACACATGACATAGCTAAATAAAAAGTAAGTTAGTAGCCAGCATTCGCCTTGCCCTTATGGGAAACAGAACACACCAAGGCCTGGTGATTGAGCGAGGAAGACCAAAGTCTAAACCGTTTTCCAAGCAACAGAAACATGTAGCGAAATGCTTGTGTTCCTAGCTCCAACAGTGCAGTAATATCTAACAATACACAACAATACACACACATCTAAAAAAGTAAAAGAATGGAATTAAGAAATATAGAAGTATTAGGACGAGCAATGTCGGAGACTGGAGTATAAATATATATATATGATGGGACGTGTAGATATTATGGACAGTATGTGGATATAATATATAGTATATCTGAAGAATATGTGGATAGAATAGTATATGTACAGTAATTCAGGGGTACATTGTCATCATGCATCATACTGTTGGATGTCTAAAAACCTTTACCTGCAATGTCAGACACATATTTCTCTGTAATGATAATAAATGAATCATGTTGTCCAATGAAAAGGTTTATCTACCTGATGTTCTCTCTGAGACCCCCCAGGACAGGAGTGGGTTGTGTAACCTTGCTGACACTCTGCTCTTTGGGTTGTCCAATTTCCTCAATAAAATGCAGTAGTAAACAACACTGTGCTCTCTGGGTTGGCTCGGGTCAGTCTGTGATCCTTCAGTTGAGCTTTGTTTCACTATAGAATTACAATTGATAGAATATCATGAATAGAACTGTTCATTTCCATTCTTGTCATTCTAGAACTGTGGGTTCTCAGGGACCACAGGGTAAAAAATGTCCTCTACCTCAGAGCCCCATTAGCCGCTGTCTGTCTGAGAAACATTGATTTTCCCTTCCCCTTCTTTTACTCTTCTCCTCCTCATTTCTCTTTCTCCACTTATTTTTCTCTTCTCAGGTTCTAGGTGTAGGCTGATCAACTTCTCTAGTCAGAGAGAGAGAGGGAGAGGGTAAAGGAAAGGGAGAGGGAGGACGAGGGAGAGGGAGAGAGAAGAGAGACAGAGGGAGGGTATTTGCTGAGCTACAGAGGCCTAATCATCTGAAGATCTTTCTCTCAAATCTTCTCCACCTCTCTTATTCCTGCTCTTCATCCCTCTCTCCCATTCCATCCCTCCCACCTGCCTAATCCTTCCTTTCCTTTCTCATTCTCTCATTCACTCTCTCCAATTTTCGCTGTCTTTTGGCTCTCCCTGTCTTCTTCCTTCCTCTGGCCTTCTTCCCTCCAAAACTCATCTAATCCTTTCTGTCCCTCTCTCTCTTTCTCTCCCTCCCTCTCTCCCTCTTTCTCTCTCCCTTGGATCAATGCAGCATTGATTTTCCTATCAATGGACATTAGTATGGATCAGACCTCTGTCGCACTGCCCTGCTTTACACACACACACACACACACACACACACACACACACACATCCCTCCTTCATTGTGGATGGAGGCCGGGGATGGACGGATGGACAGAGTGATATGGACAAAAGCAAAACAGCAAGAGAGAGAGGGGGGAGGATGGAGTGAGACATAAAGGATGGATAGATTGATGGAAGAGGGGTTGAGGCAAGGAGACACGGAGAGATCGATGAACAGACAGTGAAAGAAACAGGAGAAAATAGAATGACAGAAAATAGATTTTGTTTGTTTCCATCAGAAAGAAACATATTGTTGCTTTATCCTAAACCCCCCCACGCACACACACACACTTCATCCTCTCCTGTGGCTCTATTCACTATGCAATCTACTAGTAGAATCTGTGGGGGTTTGTGACTGGGACCATATTCACTCTAAAATCTACTGGTAGAATCTGGGGGATATTGTTTCTCCTCATATCGACCATATTAACATAGTTTACAAAGTCATCTTCCTTTAGCGATTCAACAATGACATAAAATATTTCCATTTGTAACTATTGTTATTTCTGGTTCAGCCCAGACTACTGTGTAGAGGAAGAAGCATTTAGAATGTTCCTCTTTCACATCATAAATTCAACGTATTGTTTCCAAGCCTGTCAGGACTAGTGGGTAGTCACATTCATTTTCTGAACAAAACAACAAAAATGTAAGTGAAACATAATACCAGTTAGTGAAACATAATACCAGTTAGTGAAACATAATGCCAGTTAGTGAAACATAATGCCAGTTAGTGAAACATAATACCAGTTAGTGAAACATAATACCAGTTAGTGAAACATAATGCCAGTTAGTGAAACATAATACCAGTTAGTGAAACATAATGCCAGTTAGTGAAACATAATACCAGTTAGTGAAACATAATACCAGTTAGTGAAACATAATACCAGTTAGTGAAACATAATACCAGTTAGTGAAACATAATGCCAGTTAGTGAAACATAATACCAGTTAGTGAAACATAATACCAGTTAGTGAAACATAATACCAGTTAGTGAAACATAATGCCAGTTAGTGAAACATAATACCAGTTAGTGAAACATAATGCCAGTTAGTGAAACATAATACCAGTTAGTGAAACATAATACCAGTTAGTGAAACATAATGCCAGTTAGTGAAACATAATACCAGTTAGTGAAACATAATACTGTACACATAATACCAGTTAGTGAAACATAATACCAGTTAGTGAAACATAATACCAGTTAGTGAAACATAATACACATAATACCAGTTAGTGAAACATAATACCAGTTAGTGAAACATAATACACATAATACCAGTTAGTGAAACATAATACACATAATACCAGTTAGTGAAACATAATACCAGTTAGTTAAACATAATACACATAATACCAGTTAGTGAAACATAATGCCAGTTAGTGAAACATAATACCAGTTAGTGAAACATAATACCAGTTAGTGAAACATAATACCAGTTAGTGAAACATAATACCAGTTAGTGAAACATAATGCCAGTTAGTGAAACATAATGCCAGTTAGTGAAACATAATACCAGTTAGTGAAACATAATACCAGTTAGTGAAACATAATACCAGTTAGTGAAACATAATGCCAGTTAGTGAAACATAATACCAGTTAGTGAAACATAATACCAGTTAGTGAAACATAATACCAGTTAGTGAAACATAATGCCAGTTAGTGAAACATAATGCCAGTTAGTGAAACATAATGCCAGTTAGTGAAACATAATGCCTGTTAGTGAAACATAATGCCAGTTGGTGAAACATAATACCTGTTAGTGAAACATAATGCCAGTTAGTGAAACATAATACCAGTTAGTGAAACATAATACCAGTTAGTGAAACATAATACCAGTTAGTGAAACATAATGCCAGTTAGTGAAACATAATGCCAGTTAGTGAAACATAATACCAGTTAGTGAAACATAATGCCAGTTAGTGAAACATAATGCCAGTTAGTGAAACATAATACCAGTTAGTGAAACATAATACCAGTTAGTGAAACATAATGCCTGTTAGTGAAACATAATGCCAGTTGGTGAAACATAATACCTGTTAGTGAAACATAATGCCAGTTAGTGAAACATAATACCAGTTAGTGAAACATAATACCAGTTAGTGAAACATAATACCAGTTAGTGAAACATAATGCCAGTTAGTGAAACATAATGCCAGTTAGTGAAACATAATGCCATTTAGTGAAACATAATACCAGTCCAATACCCTGATAATAAGTGTTATATTGTAAGTTTTCTTCCTCTGCACAATTTACAAGCTATCTAGTCATCTTCATCTTTAAACGGCAAACTTGTATTTTAATTCACAAAATGTTGTAAAAGGATAATAAATTCTACAATTAAAAATAGAAACACCATTACACACACACACACACACAAACAACCCCCCCCCCCCACACACACACACACACACACACACACACACACACACACACACACACACACACACAGGCAGCAGAGATTATTGGGGAAACAGAACAAAGAAACATCCTTCTTTCAGAGCACATGTATGAAAGTTGATCCCCCTGCACAAGGAACCTGAGAGGCCCGGGCGTCCTTCACCCTGCCTGATTGTAAAAGCACTTTAATTTGGGCAGCAGTGGACGCCTGCCTATGAGGGAGAGCATGGGAAAAGCATGCTTCCTTTTTCTCTTTCTCTCTCTCTCTCTACTACCTCTGAGAGAGAGAAAGAGAGAGACTGAACCAGAGCCAGAGAAAGAGAGAATGGATGGGTTTGCAGCAAAATAATAAGAAGAAGAAGAAGAAGAAGAGAAAATAAACACCTCCATATAAATTATTATTCACAATGTTCCCACAGAGAAAATATATCAATAATCTTAACATTTATAGGTATAATATGTGGGACTTTAGATGCAGTTTTTGCATCTAAAGCAAATAGTGGTATTGCTTTGAATCCGTAGTATGCACTTTGGTTGGGGAAACACAGGTAGGCTATGCTACAGTTTGTTAATGCAACGTACTTCAAAACAACACTGTACATAACCCAAGAAGATCTAAATGCATATTTCCTTAAAACTGATTGAGATCAAATGGTGGCATGCAGATGCTGCATGGACATTTCACCTGTAAAATTTGAAGAAATATCATTAATGATTGACAGTGAGAAATGTGAAGGTATGGTGATGGTGCAGGCAGATCGCTCAAGAGTGACTTCGAAATTGGATGTCTATCCATGTCAATCCATAAAATTATTATTTTATTCAATGTTTATAAAAAATATATATACTAATTCAATAGAGAATTTTTTTTTTTTTTTAAATAGTCCAAATCCTATGTCTCATCCATGAATATATGGTTCACAAGTTACAGATGATTTACTCAGAGAATTTAGCATGATTAGAGTCAATAGAATGTCATCATGGCCATGGTCAAAAAGTGGTCACTGCTCAATAGAACTCTGTCACTTCTACAAGGGCAGAATGGTGCTAACTTCGAAAGACAACTGACAAGCTAGGTAGTGGCTACAGGTTCCTGTGCGATAACATGGTTTTTTTCCCTAAATGAAATCCACAGAATACGAAACAAAATTGGGTGTATATAATTATACATTTTACAAAGCTAACAGACTGAATTTCAATATCTAACCTCCCAGAAGACAATCTGTTCCAGTTTTCATGGTGTATTTTTGAGTCTTTCCCTTTAAAATGAAATGGCCCCTCTCAACATTGATTGACAGGGTTAGAGGAATAGAAAGCCACACATCTGGTGATGAAAATGAGAAGGGTATCAAGTTGATTTTGATTGGTCCAAACCGCAGAAACACCTCAAATGTTACAACCTCCCAAGGCAGGAAAATGGTAGAGATACAACCAAGAGCTGGGTGGTTTAACTAGCAATGGTCACAACAAACTGACTTTATTATTTAACCAACACTGTTAAGCACATTAAGGTTATAATAGTGTAGAGAAAAATGGAATGAATAGTTGAATGTGATTCATGATGATATAGGGCAAAGAAAACAATGTTTAGACATTCATTTAGTTGCACCCTCTTGAATTTATCCGTATTTCACTACATTCTAGCAGTGAGTGAAAGCCCTACAGGATGTAAAAAACACTTTGAAATTTGACCTTTGAAGCAACTTTGTAATGTGATGTTTGGAGACACGTGGTTAAACGTTTAATTCTGCAGTGAGACTGTGAGAGCTTGTTGTGGATAGTGACCACAAATGTGTGCATATAGTAGATGTAAAGAAACACATGCGCAGAACGTAAATCAGACCTTTAGCTCTGCAGAAGAAGGTTAGGGGTGCGCAATTGATGCCTCAGCCATTGTTTAATTTGGTCGGAATCGCATTGAGGCCTATCATTAGCTCCCGAGTGGCGCAGTGGTCTAAGGCACTGCATCTCAGTGCTAGAGGTGTCATTACAGACCATGGTTTGATTCCAAGCTGTATCACAACTGGCTGTGATTGGAAGTCCTATAGGGGCTCGCACAATTGGCCCAGTATCATCCGGGTTAGGGTTTATTCTTAACTGACTTGCTTAATAATATAAAAATGATTAAGTCTAGAGATGTGAGTTCACTGTTTGAGGAGGGAGAGCCGAAAGGTGCAGACGTAGCCTACCTACCCCACTAGCCTCTATAAAGAGGTAGGCGTACAGCCTACACATCACACCCGGCTTCCATTTTGTCCAACAGCCCCAGTCAGACCGACACCCACAGAGCCGGTAGTTGGCTAACCTTCACCCGGGGAACATGCACAACACCGGGGGCAAGTATCGCCCGAGGGCGGAGGTAATGACTGACACACACACACTCACACACATTGAATGAATGAATGAGATTTCAGATAGCCTATAGCATACCAAATTTTGTTCATTTCAAAAGTATTTTAGGACTCACAGACAATGCAAAGGAAAGCAACTGTTGCTTTTGGAAAATACTTTAAATTAACGCAAATCCAATATAAAATATAGGCGATAGGCTTCATTTTCACACAAAAAATGTTTCACACTACAAAAATATAGGCCTATGTAAAACGTGACTTATTTGAGTTATTTTGGCCTAGGCCCTATATATTCTTTATTTATTTATTTCCTTTTTGCGCACATTTTTTTGATACTTTTGTCCAACATTTTCTTCAGTAGATAAAACAATCATGGTCCTGACCTTGTGTTAGCCCATCTGCATGAGCGGCCCATGCAGCCCGGTGTGCACCCGCGAGAATCGGCTGCACGTGCGACAGAAATTATGCCAACGTGCCTTACGACTGTGAATGGAGAAAGTATAGCGGTGGATCGAGGGATATGTCTCAAATCTGACAACATGTAGGCAACTAAAACTATTCCTGCAGGCTTGACACAGGCCTATATCACTGACGGCCGTGTATTTAGACTATTACACAGTGGAATGTTCCGTAAAGCGGTAAAGCTATATAGGATTTCACACCGAGATCTGTGCGTGCAAGGGAGGCTGCTGCGAGAAGCTAGAGCCGGGAAGAAAGCTGCTTTTCCCCAGCTAGATCGAGAGAGGAAAAACCGCTGCGGAAAAGAGGGGGGAAACAAGTTTTACTCTGTGAAAAAAATAAATGACCTAATGGATATGATACAATGTCATGACGGTCTTAAATAAATCAGATAAACAATATGCTAAAGCATAATAATAAAACAACTATAGGCCGTAATAGCAATAGCCTATCGGTAACTTTATAGTGCCTATTATATTATTATTCATATACTGATAATAGTCCTCATGATAATAATAATAATGACAATAACCTAATAAAAATAATAATGTAACCATTATTTCAAAACATTTAGACTACATTTTAAAAAATACAGGTCAAATATTGTGTGCACTGGTTGGATATTTAGGTGCATTAAATGAGATATTATATTCTGCATTAGGGGTTTCACAAAATCCATGCCTATGACCCGGCCAGTGCAGCTCGTGTCCTCCTTGACCAAGACTTCACGGTGAATACTGGCTTGTTGTTGTGTCCTACAGTAGGCTAGTTGTCTATGCACAGTCAAATGATAACATCATGGGCTCCTTGTTTACTGATTCATACACTGATGGGATTTTCATCTTTAGCTAATCTAAAGAGATGGTTGTATAGGGCCTAAATCATTAACATTATAGGCCTAGGTCTAAACATTGAAACCTGCCCTTTCAAAGTCCTTGATCTCTATATGCTGTATAGGCTAACACAAATTAGGCCATAAATAAGTGCAAGCAAGAACTGTTCGTCGCTAATCACCAGTCCACAACTATGTTTGTCTGTCAAACCATTGAACTATTGTAGTCTACAGGCCTACTGGCAATGCACCCCTTGTGGAAATGACGGTCTTAGTGTGTGTGGAGAGCAATCTAGACAGTGCACCAGTTCGATCAATGATGAGAACTTTGGAAACATATTCAAATTCCTGTCGATCAAGTCCCTGCTCCCCCTCCCCCTCTTCTCTCCGCTCTTTGTTCCCCTCCATTGATTCTCTATACAAGCCGAAAAGAGAGAGAGGTAAGGGGGAGGGGGTGGCTGGCTCTCGCTCATCACCCAAACCACACCACTGCCACCCAGCGGCCACTAGCGCGTGCGTGTAGTGCGTGTGTGTGTTGCATGTGCGTTCTTTGTTCACTCGGGCAAGTGGTCTACACATGATCACATCCTACTGTAAACGAGTATTTACAGATATATAGCCTATCGGCTACTGTAGCCTAATGAAAATGCATACAAATCGACTATATTTGAAGACAAAGAATGCCGGATTCAGCCGTGCGTATCCCTTGTTCTCACCACGCATGCGTCTCTTTGTGGTTTTCACCAGAACAATGAAGGCGGAAGCAACTTTAATAATAAAGGCTTCTGGTGTAATTCATATAATTTAATTAGGCTTAGATATGTTAATGAGATATTTGACGAGGAAACGGTAATTACCGTTCCTACATCTCTCTCAATTCAAGGGGCTTTATTGGCATGGGAATTAACATTGCCAAAACAAGTGAAGTAGATAATATACAAAAGTGAAATAAACAATAAAAATTAACAGTAAACATTACACTCACAGAAGTTCCAAAAGAATAAAGACATTACAAATGTCATATTATGTATATATACAATGTCGCTCTCTCTCCCTCTCTCTCATTGCATTTTTTCATCAGATACATAAAATGTCATTTAACATGATTAGCCATAATCATCCATCTAAATGTCCCCCTAAATGTAATAAATATAAATCCCTCTCTGCCTGTCTGTCCCCAGATATCTAATGGCTGCTTGGATGACAACGATATTTATATCGTATGACTTGACGTTTCATTCACAAGGATCAATATAAAGGATAATATAGGATATGACCAGAATATCCATTTCAAGGTTTTGTGGAACTAGGCCTACAACAGAACTGTGGAAATGAGTCGTTGGCATTACAGTGACAAATTAAACACAAAGGCTATAGACAAATTAAACCATTAGGGGCAAGAAGACATCAAGAAATTAAAAAGTATAACTTTAATTAGGCCTATACAGACTTTAATAGACAGACAACTAATATACCCTGCTAGAATAAATTACTTTTATTTATATGAAATGATTTGGAGAGAGAAAGAGAGAGCAACACTCAGAACCCGTAGGGGGCAGAATCACTGCACAAAAAACCTCTCTCTCTCTCTGACTCTCTCTCAATTCAAGGGGATTTATTGGCATGGGAAACATATGTTTACATTTCCAAAGCAAGTGAAATAGATAATAAACAAAAGTGAAATAAACAATAAAAAATGAACAGTAAACATTACACAAAAGTTCCAAAAGAAAAGACATTTCAAATGTCAAATTATGTCTATATACAGTGTTGTAACGATGTGCAAATAGTTAAACTATGAAAGGGAAAATAAATAAATATGGGTTGTATTTACAATGGTGTTTGTTCTTCACTGGTTTCCCTTTTCTTGCGGCAACAGGTCACAAATCTTGCTGCTGTGATTCCACACTGTGGTATTTCACCCAGTAGATATAGGAGTTTATCAACATTGGATTTGTTTTCAAATTCTTTGTGGATCGGTGTGTTCTGAGGGAAATATGTGTCTCTAATATGGTTGTACATTTGGCAGGAGGTTAGGAAGAGCAGCTCAGTTTCCACCTCGCTTTGTGGGCAGTGTGCACATAGCCTGTCTTCTCTTGAGAGCCAGGTATTCCTACGGCGGCCTTTCTCAATAGCAAGGCCAACCGCACTGAGTCTGTACATAGTCAAAGCTTTTCTTAATTTAGCGTCAGTCACAGTGGTCTTTTTGTTTTCTCATGATTTGGTTGGGTCTAATTGTGTTGCTGTCCTGGGGCTCTGTGGTTGTGTTTGTGAACAGGGGACTCTTCTCCAAGCTTGCTTAGGGGACTCTTCTCCAGGTTCATCTCTCTGTAGGTGATTGCTTTGTTATGGAAGGTTTGAGAATCGCTTCCTTTTAGGTTGTAGAATTTAAGGTCTCTTTTCTGGATTTTGATAAAAGCGGGTATCGGCCTAATACTGATCTGCATGCATTATTTGGTGTTTTACGTTGAACACTGAGGATATTTTTGCAGAATTCTGCATGCAGAGTCTCAATTTGGTTTTTGTCCCATTTTGTGAATTCTTGGTTGGTGAGCAGACCCCAGACCTCACAACCATAAAGGGCAATGGGTTCTATAACTGATTTGAGTATTTTTAGCCAGATCCTAATTGGTATGTCGAATTTTATGTTCCTTTTGTTGGCATAGAAGGCCCTTCTTGCTTTGTCTCTCAGATTGTTCACAGCTTTGTGGAAGTTACCTGTGCCGCTGATGTTTAGGCTGAGATATGTATAGTGGCAGAGCTAGGGTGGTGTTTGTCAGATCATGAGACGTCCCGAAAATCGGTCTTCTCACAAAATCGTATGTAGCGTCTGAACGGTTTGGCCTATCAACTTTTATAACCACTCTATTGAAAGATGAGACTCTCACGACCACGATGGTGTTCTCCGTTTTGCCCACAATTCTCACAAGACTCTTCTGAAGTATATACGGAGATAGTTTATTGCTCTGACGAAGGCCGTGAGGCCGATAGATAAAGCTTAAGAGCAGTGTGTAGGTTTCTTCTTTTTTCTGATAGTTTATTGACTAAAATAAGGGGATAAATTCATCTTCTGAAGGTCCCAGTACCAGTTTAAAAAATGAATGAAAGTATATATGTGACCGACTGGCTCGATTCAGTCTAATGTAGCAAAATTGTGATTTTTTACATTGGATAAAAGTAGAGACTAGAAAATGGTATAGCATACACTAAAGTTAAGGAACAATGGGAAAGTAATTCTGCTTTGAAAGTTGATAAACTTGTAACCTCACTTTTGAGAAAATGGTCCTTGAATGTTTTGGTACCTACTGGAAAGCTCTTCTTTGTCTACACCCATTCAGCATCGTTCACACCCTTTTAAGCTTTAGCCCCACCCATCTCTTTCAGGATTCACATGTGAGGCTATGTACTTAACAACTAAAGATTTCAAGACTAAAGGCTGGTTTATACTACGAATTTGTAAATTTAATCTGGAGTGGCAGAGTGTGCTCTGGGCGTTCGTAAACTCAGAGGGTTGTCAGATTGGCCGTTCGTAAATTCGGAACTTTTCGCTCTCAGAGTACACTCTGGTCGAAAAGTAGGGTTGATCCAAGCATCCTGGCCTAACAACAGCAGTCAAGCACCCAAGCTAACTGGCTAACATTGGCTAGCTTGCTAGCTACTTACAGACACAAATGAGAGAACAGCTCACTGACCATTTTACTCGCCCTAGCAGAGCTGGTTAGGCTGTTTTTATGTTATCCAGAGCATTGGTGACTGCAACTGTGCTACTGGCAACAATTTTATAACTATTTCTTTGCCAACGTTTACTGACACCGGCCATATTCAATGGATGTTGAGCGTTCGTAAATTCGTCAGTTATTCTGCACTCTGGCACACTCAGACGAGAGTTCTCTGAAATCGGAGTAGATAGCCAGAGCGAATTTACCAGCTACATCTATCGACAGTTGTCGCAGTGACATCATAAACATTCTACTGAAATAGTTACTTGCATAGTGGAGTCTTTTGTTTAGACATGTAGCTAGGTAGCTAAACAATGAATCATAATCCCAACTCATAACGTTACTACCCTGCATGAATCTGCAGGTAGCTAACCAACCAGGTTCAATGTTAGCTAGCTAACATTAAGCTATAACTAGCAATGCAAATGGCTCTGAGATAAAATAATATTACTACACAGATCATACACGTAATGTTAGCTAGCTATCCAGCCAGCTAACATTAGCTAGCTAGCTAACAGTTCACTTTAACTTGAAATGAAAATGATTTTCTAACAAAATTAGAAACGTGTAATATCTGAAAATGTAGCTAGCTAGACTCTCTTACCCGTATACATAGACGGACGCTTCTCCCTCTCTGTCACGGATGCCATGGTTGCCCTTAGTTTGAAGATGTAATCCAGAGCCTTCTGTGTTCTCTTTTCGACTCTGCATATTTGCAATCAAACGCCAGCATTTTCTCAATTTCCTTAGCTATCATACTCTAATTCCACTGATTTCAAAACTTGGTTCTCCAGAAAGTGGAAAGCCACACTTATGCAGTTCTACTACGTGATATCTTTCAAAAAAGCCACGTTAGAAAGGATTACCTACACATACTGTCCAGCTCATATTATAGACTGAAGCGTGCTACATGGCAGACCAATCCGAACTCATCTCTCGACATGTCCAGCCCACTCATTATCTCAGCCAATCATGGCTAGCGGGAAGGTTGCTGACTTTTTCCATGGCTAAACCAACTAGGCTCGTAATTTAACAATTGTAATCGTATTTATAGATGGCATACAAGTTTGTTATTAAGGCACATGAAAGTTTCCAAGTTCCAGAAGGCATTTCTGCAAAAAAAAGCATTTTGATGAAAAAAATAAGTTTATGTTCAGATGGCGCAAGTAGTGACATGCACATAGACCTAGTTTCCTCAAACGAGTCACATATGGAGATTGTTTATTGCCTAAAATAAGGGGACAATTACATGTAAAAAATAAATAAATATGTTTCCTGATCTTTCTTATATCTCTCAGATATAGGACAGACACTTCAGAACAAACTTCCTTTATATTTTGGGGGGGACTATCTGTTGTTCCATGTAGTGAATCTGGTATTCAGTGCATTTCTATTGGCTAATAGCAGTAATGCCAAATTCAGTGTTTCATCCAATAATTTCTTATATGTACTTTTTTAATACCTTAAGGGGTGTTATAAAAATTCAAAATCAAATAGCTAAATCATTTTTGATATGACCATCTTAAAACAAATCCATACGTTAGCTTAGAATCCCCCCTCCCCCAGTTTAGAACCTAGAGGGTTCATACCTAACCTTAAGAATTTGGAGTTAATGCCTAAACTTAACCCTAACCGTACAAATTTGGAACTACTGTCTAAACTTAAACTTAAACCCTTTGAAATTTGACATTTGGAACAACTTTGAAATTTGAGGTGTGAGGAACATGGATGAATATCTTATTTTGACATGAGACTGTGAGAGCTTGTAGAGTATTTACAGCCACATCCATATATGATTTGGTTTTACCTTCCAACATAAATTGACACATTTACATGCATTTCACTACATTTCGCTACACCCACAATAACATCTGCTAAATATGTTTGTGACCAATAACATTTGATTTGAATTGATTATGAGGTAAAAATATAGAATTTTACAGTGCTCAGCAGTTATCAAACTACAGTATATACACTACCGTTGAAAAGTGTGGGGTCACTTAGAAAGGCATTTCCAGCTACAATATTCATTTACAACATTAACAATGTCTACACTGTATTTCTGATCATTTTTATGTTATTTTAATGGACAAAAAATGTGCTTTTCTTTCAAAAACAAGGAAAATTCTAAGTGACCCCAAACCTTTGAACGGTAGTGTGTATGTAGGCCACGTTATAGCTTAAACTCCATGAGAGTATGATTGAGAGCAGGACGCCAACCCGGAGGCACGACGCATCCCCTCACTTTGTTTGCTGCCTTGTGCCTCACAGAACGCACAGTGCACTCAGAAATTAGAACAACTCTGAATCTGTACCTCATTGTTGAACAAATATATTTTATTAACACATATTTGTGTTCAGACCACATAATAGGACAACAATATGTGATTTTACAGCTCTACAAATCACATTGTTTGTCCACATAATTGAAATAACATTTTCATTTGCATGAGACAAAATCCACTCAATCAGTAGTTATTGTTCTAGTATCCTATGGTGCCTCTGGTGCCAATGACATCTACAGTGCCACCAACTAGTCTGGGGCAGCCATCTAAGGTTGCAGTGACCATATTCACACAACTTCCAAGGACATACACTGAGTGTACTAAACAGTTTCCAGTGTGTATCAAGAATGGTCCACCACCCAAAGGACATCCAGCCAACAAGACACAACTGTGAGAAGCATTGGCGTCAACATGGGCCAGCATCACCGTGGAACGCTTTCAACACCTTGTAGTCCATGCCCCAATGAATTGAGGTTGTTCTGAGGGCAAAAGGGCGTGCAACTCAATATTAGGAAGGTGCTCCTAATGTTTTGTACACTCAGTGTATGCATAAAGTTACTCATAACATTCCATGGCCCAAGTGGCCCAGTGGTCTAAGGCACTGCATCTCAGTGCAAGAGGGGTCACTATAGACCCTGGTTTGATTCCAGGCTGTATCACAACTGGCAGTGACTGAGAATCCCATAGGGCGGTGCACAATTGGCCCAGCATTGTCTGGGTTTGGCTGGGATAGGCCGTCATTGTAAATAAGAATTTGTTCTTAACTGACTTGCCTGGTTAAGTAAATAAAATGTCCATTGGTTCAGGTAATATAGCCCTGGTGTGATATGGTGCCATCTAGGGGTGTAGCATGTCTGACTTTGGTTTTACAAATTTGCAACTAATCATTCTCAAATTTATTGGAGTCTAATTCATTGAGTACATATATCAAATTTGGAGTCAATCTAACTTATGGTTCATGAGAAGAAGATAAAAAATGTTTTAGCATTAGCATATGTGCTAACGTGCATCTACACTGTTGCCATATTTGAACGTAGCAACAATTTTTCTCCAAACTATTACAGACTAACGTTGTAACGGCTTTCTTCCTGGGATGAAGGAGAGGACCAAAATGCAGCGCAGTTAGTGTTCAACATGTTTAATTAAACAATAAACAATGAACATTAACAAAATAACAAAATAACAAACGTGAAAGCCGAGACAGTCCTATCTGGTGCAGAACACAAACACAGAGACAGGAAACAACCACCCACAATCCCCAACACAAAACAAGCCACCTTTATATGATTCTCAATCAGGGACAACGATTGACAGCTGTCTCTGATTGAGAACCATATTAGGCTGAACACAGAAACAGACGAACTAGACACACAACATAGAATACCCACCCCAACTCACGCCCTGACCAACTAAACACATACAAAACAACAGAAAACAGGTCAGGAACGTGACAGAACCCCCCCCTCAAGGTGCGAACTCCGGGCGCACCCCTAAAACTCAAGGGGAGGGTCTGGGTGGGCATCTGTCCGCGGTGGCGGCTCCGGCGGTGGATGAGGACACCACTCCACCACTGTCTTTGTCCCCCTCCTTAGCGTCCTTTGAGTGGCGACCCTCGCCCCCGACCATGGTCCAGGAACCTTCACCAAGGCCCCTCCTAAATAGAGGAGACAACTCAGGACAGAGAGGTAGCTCAGGACAGAGAGGTAGCTCAGGACAGAGAGGTAGCTCAGGACAGAGAGGTAGCTCAGGACAGAGAGGTAGCTCAGGACAGAGAGGTAGCTCAGGACAGAGAAATCGCTCCGGACAAATGGCAGCTCCGGACTGAATGGCAGCTCCGGACTGAATGGCAGCTCCGGACTGAATGGCAGCTCCGGACTGAGTGGCAGCTCCGGACTGAGTGGCAGCTCCGGACTGAGTGGCAGCTCCGGACTGAGTGGCAGCTCATGACTGTATGGCAGCTCCGGACTGAGTGGCAGCTCCGGACTGAGTGGCAGCTCCGGACTGAGTGGCAGCTCCGGACTGAGTGGCAGCTCCGGACTGGAGGGCGGCTCATGACTGGAGGGCGGCTCATGACTGGAGGGCGGCTCATGACTGGAGGGCGGCTCATGACTGGAGGGCGGCTCATGACTGTAGGGCGGCTCATGACTGTAGGGCGGCTCATGACTGTAGGGCGGCTCATGACTGTAGGGCGGCTCATGACTGTAGGGCGGCTCATGACTGTAGGGCGGCTCATGACTGTAGGGCGGCTCATGACTGTCTGGCGGCTCATGACTGTCTGGCGGCTCATGACTGTCTGGCGGCTCTGTCAGCTCCTGACTGGCTGGCGTCTCTGGCAGCTCCTGACTGGCTGGCGTCTCTGGCAGCTCCTGACTGGCTGGCGTCTCTGGCAGCTCCTGACTGGCTGGCGTCTCTGGCAGCTCCTGACTGGCTGGCGTCTCTGGCAGCTCCTGACTGGCTGGCGTCTCTGGCAGCTCCTGACTGGCTGGCGGCTCTGGCAGCTCCTGACTGACGGACGGCTCTGGCGGCTCCTGACTGACGGACGGCTCTAGCGGCTCCTGACTGACGGACGGCTCTAATGGCTCGGGACAGACGGGCGGCTCTAATGGCTCGTGGCAGACGGATGACTCAGATGGCGCTAGGCAGACAGATGGCTCAGATGGCGCTAGGCAGACAGATGGCTCAGACGGCGCTGGGCAGACGGATGGCTCAGATGGCGCTGGGCAGACGGATGGCTCAGACGGCGCTGGGCAGACGGATGGCTCAGACGGCGCTGGGCAGACGGATGGCTCAGACGGCGCTGGGCAGACGGATGGCTCAGACGGCGCTGGGCAGACGAGCAGTGCAGGCGGCGTTGAGCAGACGAGCAGCGCAGGCAGTTCAGATGGCGCTGGGCAGGCAGGCAGCTCAGACGGCGCTGGAGAGACGAGCAGTGCAGGCGGCGTTGAGCAGACGAGCAGTGCAGGCAGTTCAGACGGCGCTGGGCAGGCAGGCAGCTCAGACGGCGCTGGACAAACGAGCAGTGCAGGCGGCGTTGGGCAGACGGCCGACTCTGACCTGCTGAGGCGCACAGTAGGCCTGGTGCGTGGTGCCGGAACTGATGGTACCGGACTGGAGACACGCACCTCAAGGCTAGTGCGGGGAGCAGGAACAGGGAACACTGGACTCTCGATGCGCACTATAGGCCTGGTGCGTGGTACCGGCACTGGTGGTACCGGGCTGAGGGCACGCACCTCAGGGCGAGTGCGGGGAGAAGGCACAGTGCGTACAGGGCTCTGGAGACGCACAGGAGGCTTGGTGCGTGGTGCCGGAACTGGAGGTACTGGGCTGGAGACACGCACCACAGGGAGAGTGCGTGGAGGAGGAACAGGGCTCTGGAGACGCACTGGAAGCCTGGTGCGTGGTGTAGGCACTGGTGGTACTGGGCTGGGGCCACGCACCATAAGGCGAGTGCGGGGTGCTGGAACTGGAGGTACTGGGCTGGGGCGGGAAGGTGGCGCCGGATATACCGGACCGTGCAGGCGTACTGGCTCCCTTGAGCACTGAGCCTGCCCAACCTTACCTGGTTGCATGCTCCCCGTAGCCCGTCCAGTGCGGGGAGGTGGAATAACCCGCACTGGGCTGTGTTGGCGAACCGGGGACACCATGCGTAAGGCTGGTGCCATGTACACCGGCCCGAGGAGACGTACTGGAGGCCAGATATGTAGAGCCGGCTTCATGGCACTTGGCTCAATGCTCACTCTAGCCCGCCCAGTGCGGGGAGGTGGAATAACCCACACTGGGCTGTGTTGGCGAACCGGGGACACCATGCGTAAGGCTGGTGCCATGTACACCGGCCCGAGGAGACGTACTGGAGGCCAGATATGTAGAGCCGGCTTCATGGCACTTGGCTCAATGCTCACTCTAGCCCGCCCAGTGCGGGGAGGTGGAATAACCCGCACCGGGCTATGCACCCGTACAGGAGACACCGTGCGCTCTTCCGCATAACACGGTGTCTGCCCGTACTCCCGCTCTCCACGGTAAGCATGGGAAGTGGGTGCAGGTTTCCTACCTGCCCTCGCCACACTACCCTTTAGCCCCCCCCCCCAAGAAATTTTTGGGTGAGCCTCTCGGGCTTCCGTGCTAGACGCGTCCCCTCATAACGCCAGTTCCTCTCTCCGGTTGCCTCCGCTCTCCGAGCTGCCTCCAGCTGTTCCCATGGGAGGCGATCCTTTCCAGCCAGGATCTCCTCCCATGTGTAGCAACCCTTGCCGTCCAAAACATCCTCCCATGTCCATTCCTCCTTCGTGCGCTGTCTCTCTCTCCCGTTACACCGCTGCTTGATCCTTTGTTGGTGGGTGATTCTGTAACGGCTTTCTTCCTGGGATGAAGGAGAGGACCAAAATGCAGCGCAGTTAGTGTTCAACATGTTTAATTAAACAATAAACATTAACAAAATAACAAAATAACAAACGTGAAAGCCGAGACAGTCCTATCTGGTGCAGAACACAAACACAGAGACAGGAAACAACCACCCACAATCCCCAACACAAAACAAGCCACCTTTATATGATTCTCAATCAGGGACAACGATTGACAGCTGTCTCTGATTGAGAACCATATTAGGCTGAACACAGAAACAGACGAACTAGACACACAACATAGAATACCCACCCCAACTCACGCCCTGACCAACTAAACACATACAAAACAACAGAAAACAGGTCAGGAACGTGACAAACGTAATGAATATAAATACCAAATCTGGAGTGAATATGATGTATGGTTCATGAGGAGAAGATGATTGCAGATGATTTTGAGCATTACCATTACATATGTAAATTAGTTATTAATAGTTACTTTTTTATATGTATATAAATGCCAACTCAGTGTAGTTCATCTTAGGGAGGTCCATACTAGCAATGATAAGTTTCAAGTTGATAGGACACTGTGGTGTGGATTTACAGTGGTTTAAATGGACATGTAAAATCAGATTTTTTACTTGTCAATAACTCGGCCATCTTCTTTTTACTAATCCCTTAGCTTCTCAAACTAAGAGAAGACATGCCATGGTCCTACATTCCAAATTTGGTGAAATTTGGTCCTATGGTTCATGAGAAAAACATTTTTAAAGTATCTTTTGCATATTTTAGTACATTAGCATACCAGCATCTATTGGTATAGTGTGGCCATCTTTGAATGCATCAATATTATTTTCTCAAACTCTTTAGGGACTATTTTGATGAGTTCAAAGACCACATTTGGAGTGAGAAGAAGATTTTTTATGATTATTTAAAGCATTAGCATTACATTGTCAAAAGTGAATTGTTAACAGTTTCCTTATTTTTTAAGATAGCAATGCCAAACTTAATATGGTTCACTGTGAGGATGTCTTTGAGGACCCTAAAAATGTCAAACTTTTCATTTGGAGTGGATTTACAAAGGATTTAAATTGACATGTAAAATCAAATTTCCTGATTTACCAATAACTGAACCATCTCTTAAACAATCTTTTAACCAAACGAATTTGGTGTTATTTGGATTATGGTTCACGAGTGTAGGTTTTTCAAAGGTTTTCCAAAATTTCCAAGATGGAGGAAAATCTATCCTGATGGACCTAATGGGTCCTTGATACAAATTTGTTCAGCATGAGGAAAGACTCCTACATACAAAGTTTCAAGTCTCTACGCCAAATGGGGCGACGGATATGAGGGTTTAATTGAGAATGCTTATAACAGCGCCACCTTTAGTTACTCATGACTTCTAGTTTATGTGTGCCAAATTAGAAAAAAGTGACTAATCTATTCTTGGTATTTGACCATGTCAAGGAAAACCAATAAGAACAATTCAGAATAACGATAAGTTTCACCGCTGTGAACCCCTAGTTATACAACATGACCATAGTCTCAACCCCAATCAATGGAAACATTAGGAAAATGTGAAAGTTCCAAGGGTGGAAGTCCCCCCCCCCCCCCCCCCCCCCCTTACCTTATTTACATAAGTATTCAAACCCTTTACTATCAGGTGCATCCTGTTTCCATTGATCCCCCTTGAGGTGTTTCTACAACTTGATTGGAGTCCACCTGTGGTAAATTCAATTGATTGGACATGATTTGGAAAGTCACACACCTGTCTATATAAGGTCCCACAGTTGCCAGTGCATGTCAGAGCAAAAACCAAGCAATGAGGTCGAAGGAATTGTCCGTAGAGCTCTGAGACAGGATTGTGTTGAGGCACAGATCTGGGGAAGGGTACCAAAACATTTCTGCAGCACCAAAACTCTTCCTAGAGCTGGCCGCCCAGCCAAACTGAGTAATTGGGGGAGAAGGGCATTGGTCAGGGAGGTGACCAAGAACCTAATGGTCACTCTAACAGAGCTCCAGAGTTCCTCTGTGGAGATGGGAGAACCTTCCAGAAGGACAACCATCACTGCAGCACTCCACAAATCAGGCCTTTATGGTAGAGTGGCCAGACGGAAGCCACTCCTCAGTAAAAGGCACATGACAGCCCGCTTGGAGTTTGTCAAGAGGTCTGAATACTTTCGAATGCACTGTATTCACAAATTGTGGAGTTGATAAACATCAACAAATATGGAACTGGCAGCTGTCGGTGTAGCTAGCTAGCATGCTAATCTTATCTAGCTAGCTAGCTATCTATCTTGCTAGTCTTATCTAGCTAGCTAGCTAATGTTAGCTGTTGTTGCTCAGTTCTTTTTAACTACACCATATTCAAAAGATTAGCTAGCTGGCTCTGTGGCTGGTTCTGGAGCTGGATTTGTCATAAACCAGCAGCATACTGCCCTGCATCCCACTGCTGGCTTGGATGTTAAATGGGTGTCCTGACTCTCTGTGGTCATTAAAAATCCCAAGGCAATAATTGCAAGGGTAGGAGTGTTGCGCCAGTGTCCTGGCTAAATTCCCAACCTGGCTCATTTCCATCATAACCACCTAAGCACCCCCGTCATTCCTAATTAGCATATACAGTATCACTCCTCTCCACAATGCTAGCTGATGTGTGGTGAGTGTTCTGGCATGCATCACCCAGGTGGGTGCCACACATTGGTGATTGATGAGGTGAGTTCCCCCCTTACTATGTAATGTGCTTTGAATACCTCAGTTAGTAGAAAGGCGCTATATAAATCCAATCCATTATTGTTATTATAAAGATTGATTTAGGGAAAACTTAGCCACAGATGGAAACCACTGGCCTTTCTTTGACTTCGCCACCTACTCTTATTTCCAAAGTTTGGGCATATTCCATAAATTGTATCTGCAAATCTGCCATAGAAATAGTTAGAAAGAATTAGATGAAGCTCTGGTAATATGGATAACTATTGAAAGATAGCTCATATGCGTTTTTCTACATTTTAATGGACACGGTGCACCCTTTGGTAGGCATAGGCTGCTGGCAGGCTTTGGCTGCGGTACAGCAAAGCCAAGTCTGCCTGTGCCCATGGTTCTCACAGGGGAATTGAAATTATAGGCTACAATCACTTTGCTCATCATCATGCATGCTGCAAATGACATGTAGCTAGCTATAAGTTCCTTGAATCTTCTTTTGTGTGCCTTTTCATTATCTGGAAAGACACTTGTGGTTTATATTCTTGTATTTATTTTTTTATTTTTTTAACCTTTATTTAACTAGGAAAGTCAGGTAAGAACAAATTCATATTTACAATGACGGCCTACCCCGGCCAACAACGACGTTGGGCCAATTGTGTGCCACCCTATAGGACTCGCGATCAAGGCCTGTTGTGATACAGCCCTGGTTCGAACACGGGTCTGTAGTGACGCCTCTAGCACTGCGATGCAATGCCTTAAACTGCTACGCCACTCAGGATACCCAAAGAGTTAACTTTACACCAATCAAAGCAGAGAAGCTTGAGGGGAAGCAAAGCTTTCGTGGTCAAAACCAATCATCATATCACGCAATTATGCTATTTATAAAATGGTAATATATATATATATATATATATATATATATATATAATATATATATATATATATATATAGAAGAATATATAGAATAATAGTGAAGACATCAAACAATGAAATAACACATATGGAATCATGTAGTAACCAAAAAAGTGTTAAACAAATCAAAATAGATTTTAGATATTAGATTCTTCAAAGTAGCCACCCTTTGCCTTGATGACAGCTTTGCACACTCTTGTCATTCTCTCAACCAGCTTCATGAGGTAGTCACCTGGAATGCTTTTCCAACAGTCTTGAAGGAGTTCCCACATATGCTGAGCACTTGTTGGCTGCTTTTCCTTCACTCTGCGGTCCAACTCATCCCAAACCATCTCAATTGGGTTGAGTTTGGGTGAATGTGGAGGCCAGGTCATCTGATGCAGCACTCCATCACTCTCCTTCTTGGTCAAATAGCCCTTACACAGCCTTGAGGTGTGTTTTGGGTCAGTGTCCTGTTGAAAAACAAATGATAGTCCCACTAAGCGCAAACAAGATGGGATGGCATATCACTGCAGAATGCTGTGGTAGCCATGCACGTGTGCCTTGAATTTTAAATAAATCACAGACAGTGTCACCAGCAAAGCACCCCCACACCATCACACCTCCTCCTCCATGCTTCACGTTGTGAACCACACATGTGGAGATCATCCGTTCCACTACTCTACATCTCACAAAGACACTGCAGTTGGAACCACAAATCTCAAATTTGGACTCATCAGACCAAAGGACAGATTTCCATCGGTCTAATGACTATTGCTTGTGTTTCTTGGCCGAAGCAAGTCTCTTCTTATTATTGGTGTCCTTTAGTAGTGGTTTCTTTGCAGCAAATCGACCATGAAGGCCTGATTCACGCAGTCTTCTGAACAGTTGATGTTGAGATGTGTCTGTAACTTGAACTCTGTGAAGCCTTTATTTGGGCTGCAAACCTTTGACTGGTACTGTATATTTTATACAGAGTAGCTCCAAAATAGGTGAACATTTACAAATTATCCAATGAATTATGATACTTTTCTGGAAAAAAATAGTGGAGGTGCAGAAACATAAATTTGCACACCCTACTTTCATTTGCTCCATGGCTCAAGCGGTCAAGTGGACAAAAGTCTCACCTCAGTCGCAATCAGGAATAACTTTGCAGCTGTTTCTGATTAGTAAACAATGTGATACTGGTGGGTGGTAACATTCAAATAAAACCCGGCCCGGAAACGAAATATAGGCTGAAAATAATGTGTACATCATATCATAGTAAAATACTATGTGAATTTTACTATGTGAATTTGCACGAAGTGGGCAGTTGTCACTTCAAACTCAAATATATCATACTTTGACTAAGACGATGACTTATTGACCTAAATCCTTGTGCAACATCATAGGTAAGTTCTGGCCATCGTCTTTCAGCTCGAAAAAGTAGATTTCTACTGGTGTGGACGTTTAAAACCCCTCAGAACTTTTCACTTTCATCCAAAACTAAACATAGTAAAGATATTCACATTAAGTCATAATTAATCAATTTGATCATTAACAGATAATTAACACATACCTATGTGTCGGCTAGGTGGTTAATAAAGACAATTTATATTAATGTGAATAAATAATCGTTGATTTATTTATAAAGCCATCCACCAATGTCACATGCCATGATTTAATCAACACTTTAGAGCATTGGTTAAAGTATTCCAAGACCATATACTGTTTAGGCCTATCTTCAATTAAAACGTTTTGAGTTGATTGAAACGCATGGGCTGTCTTTAGATCAGTAGTCTAATTGAACTTTCATTACTTTTCATTTAATCATATTACTTAGATTACGTTGAACCATATTAGGCCCAAATGCATGTATTTATTCTGGGTCCGTGATACCTGCCGTTATTGACCAACCCGACACGTCTCAATTTATGCCACAGAGCTTTTGTCCTTCACTGATTATGGGATAATAGTTACAATTTACGATACATCATCATTAAAATATAATAACATCTTTGAAAACTAAAGGAGCAAATGAAAGAATCTTATATTTAGCACAGTAGGACCCCTTGTACGTTTCCACTAGTTTTTTTTTCTACACTCGTTTGCTTGTAGACCTATTTAATATATATTTCACATGTTGTCGAGTTAATACTCTCTGGACCCGCAGTGTGTAGGATATTTTTATTCTGATTAATGTGAGTGAGGTTAGTTTGGGTTGTCAGAACTATTCGATGACCCCTTACTATTTTTTAGCTGATGAATTGAAAGCGAAATAAACCATCCATTAAACAACGAGATGATTATTAGTCATCGACTTGAGAAAAACATTCGTATAATATTTTGTTTAAAAGAATATAAAATATTTTGCTTCTTGGTTTGATAAAGGCAATATGGACAAACAACATCTCTCTCTCTGTTCCAGCAGCCAGCCAGCCAGCCAGCCAGCCAGCCAGACATGTTCATGGTTCCAAAGCCCTATGTTTGTTTCTTGATTTAAGAGTATAAAAGTTAGAGTAAAAGTTATAAAAAGTTAAACAAAAGACATAAAAAACCTTCATACAACTTGTTGATCTCTACTTTCACATTAGCAGCTGTTCTCCCGAGTCCTAGCCTCTCCCAATCATGACTAGGCGACTGAAAAATACTAAATTAACGGTTTGGAAAGGTCTATTATATTCAATGACTTTAGTTTGTGTATGGTCAGTGTGGCTAAACTGACAACGGCATCCTATAAAAGAATGAGCTGTGGTTTTGATAAATTCAGATTTAGACAAAACACATTTCATCAGTGATATCCAACGTTAAATTACGATGACTTGAGGCACCAATTGAAATGAATTAACTTTTTAAACGAGAACTTCTACTAAAAAACAGCTTTCAATTTTGATATTAACACTATATGCCTACCTTGCTTTATCAAACCAATCGATATTCTTCTGTTGGTTTGTCCAGAAATAGGAGCCGTTAGAATAGGCTATAAAGGCCTCTTCTGTTTGGGGAATCACCTGGAAACTTTATCATGCAATATTTTACCAAACATCTAACAGCAAAAAGTAATATATGAAGTAAACGGATGTGAATGAATTGTTTTGACTTTACCGCTGTTTGGATGTGGAGAGCATAGTCTATTGATTAGGCTGTAGGCCTACACCCAACGCATTTTTTTTCTTTCTTTGAAAGTTATTATTATATAATCTTGGCAAGTTAGAGAGGATATAAGGCGCTGGGACGGAGCCAGAGACAAGTAAAAAGCTAAATAAGAAGTCCAGTGTCAAAAACGGGTTTTGCTGAGATTTGTGCCTATAGCCCCGGAGACAAAAAAAGACAAGGGTTAACAACTCAGGTTGTTACTGAGTAAAACAAAAATAAAACTAGTTCTCATGAAGACATAAATACTTCAGTTATAGCCTATTTCCCTGAAAAGAACAACAATACAATTTGCAATACTAAATGTTTATCCTATATTTGGATATTGGCAAATAAAAAAATTAATGTAAAAAAAAGTTTGGGGGCCTTTGCACTGTCTGGGATGACACCTGAGAGCCAGCCAGATGAGAGGTCATGAACTTTGACCTTGATCAGCTCCATGTTGTCTTTCTAAACCCTAGACACACTGCTCTGGTATAGGTGTCTGTCTGATGTCAGTCCAGTCCTGGACAACCCATTCTTCCCGTCTGCATCAGAAACAAGGTTTTTCAGAGAGAATTTAAAATATCTATATTGTCTTTGGGGTGGTTTTCTGAATATTGTTTAACCACCAGACTACCTTCAATCAATGCAACTCACTCCTTAAAATATCTATTCAGATAGCCTAATTAGTCTAAACATGATGGGCCTTCCTCTGGGTTAAAAAACAGATTTTCAATGAAGGGAAACAAAATCCCTGTAAGGATCCAATAGAGTTTGGGGAATCCCTGCCCTGTCTTCAAAAGCATGCTACACTTGTACCCCGTGTATATAGACAGGTTATCGTTACTCATTGTGTATTTATTCCTCGTGCTATTTTTCTATTATTTATATATTTTTCTCTCTACATTGTTGGGAAGGGCCGTAAGTAAGCATTTCACTGTTAGTCTACACCTGTTGTTTACGAAGCATGTGACAAATAACATTTGATTTGATGATGCAACAAAATATGCAGTGGCTCCATCCTGTAGCCTCACATGCCCAATCCTGCAAATTATTTAGACCTACTTGAGAATAAACTATACCTATATATATTTATTTTTTTTGTTCTCAATGAAAGATACTCTAGCCTAAATTAAACAAACAGACGTAATACATTGTGGAGCTGTAGATTTTTTCACTCCACCACGAGCGGTGAATGAACGCTGTGTGAGCTTTGCCCTCTCCTCTGCATGCAGTGTCAGCTGATTACGTCACGTGATCCGGTTTCGTGGGTTGTTTCTGTTTCAAAATGGAGTTGTCTGAGTCGGTGCGGAAAGGGCTGCAGTCTCTAGCAGACCCGACGCTTTTTGACCTGAAGACCTTCTCCGTGTTGATAGAATTAGCCTTTCGCAGCTTGCTAACCGCCCATGCCGACCGTAGTGTTCTCGGTAAGCCCGCTCTCTCTCTCTCCACCGTCGCCTTTTATTTCTGCTTCTTTCACAGCTTCCGGTTTCTACCCAGTTTGACTTGAAGGCTCGTTTTGAAAAATGTGGAATGCACGATAGATTTTTTTAACACCCGTGGATCTGAAATGAATCAAATGTAACAGTGTTTGCATCTTCTATGTTTCAAGTGGTAGTTATAGGAAATATGACTATTGATCAGGCTACAACAACGTGTACCCAGGCGAACAGTGAGTTTGCTCACCAGTAGTAGAGATTTTGGGGCGGCAGGTAGCCTAAGTTAGTGGTTAGAACTTTGGGCCAGTAACCGAAAGGTTGCTGGATCAAATCCCCGAACTAACAAGGTAAAGATCTGTCGTTCTGCCCCTGAACTGTTCCCTGGTAGGCCGTCATTGTAAATATGAATTTGTTCTTAACTGACTTACCTAGTTAAATAAAAAATAACTGAGAATGCAGGCTAGGCTACAGTTTTAAAAATATAGGTTAGAAAATGTAGGAAGCAATCTAGGACTATAAAGGTGCTCCCTAATGACTAAATGTGAT
This sequence comes from Salvelinus namaycush, assembly GCF_016432855.1. Taxonomy (NCBI): domain Eukaryota; kingdom Metazoa; phylum Chordata; class Actinopteri; order Salmoniformes; family Salmonidae; genus Salvelinus; species Salvelinus namaycush. Next base: position 20,750,301 of record NC_052339.1, on the reverse strand, counting down.
TTTAATCATATATTTCTAGTCGTAGCCTAAATTGTTTAATTAATTGTGTGTGTGCGCACCTTGCTGTTTGTAATTTGCGTCCCTTTGTATGTATAAACGTTTAGGTGATTATAACTGGATGATACACTTTAACTAAGCAATAAGGCACGAGGGGGTGTGGTATATGGCCAATATATCACGGCGAAGGGCTGTTCTTATGTAGGACGTAATGCGGAGTACCTGTTTACAGCCCTTAGCCTACCACGAACCTCCAAGGTGCCTTATTGCTATTATAAACTGCTAACCTTATAAACTGCTCGTGCCTTATTGTTTAATTAGACCCACTATAAAAGCTTGCAGAGACATTCGGCTACAGTTAAAGGAAAAATCCTCTCAAAATATTTAGATTTTTTTTTTTCATTTGTCCACTTGATAGGTATTAACAGTGGACATAAATAAATATATATTTCGTTTTTGAGTGGATTTTTTCCTTTATGATATGTGTGATGAATAAATAACTGGTCAATGTTTTTTTCTCCTGATCATAGATCAACCTGAATTGAAACATATTGACCAGAAGTTGCTGAAACATTGTCACACAGCTGCCACCACCTGCATACTAGAGGGGGTCAAACAAAATGTGGACAAATCCACTATAAGGTAACGCTTGGTTTGTCCTGCTATATTATTGCTAATGGAGGTTGACCTCTCTGAAGTTATTAAATAATTAATCTCGTCCCCCAAAGACTAGGGTTGAGTTTAGAAAATAATACATTTACATTTTAGTCATTTAACAGACGCTCTTACCAGAGTGACTTACAGGTAGTGCATTCATCTTAAAGGGCAATTCTGCCACGTTTCAAGCCCCTATTTATTATCTCAGCACCATACCAGTGTCTACATATGTGAAAACAGCACGTTTCTATGATCTGTGGTTAAAAAGATAAGGGCCCTAAAAAATGGTTAAAGAGAAGAATGTTTCCATCTACACTTTTATGTGAGTAAAGTCATACTTTATACCCCAAAAGATCAGGACAGCTGTGATGGAAACTGGGAAGTTTTGGTACAATTTCATAAATGCAGACAGATAACTTGTTCCTTTGACATTGTGGGATATTTTTGTTAATTATGTGAGAAATGGAGATGGAAACGTTTTTATGCGTAAATATTGAAATAACAATCATATCTAAGTTAAGTGGTCCTCTCACTGTAACTCAGGAAAGCATGCAGTTGATTAGGCTACAGATGAAATATGTTATGGGAGACTTCACAGAGTGGTGAAAGTGCATGGTGATCTTGATCCTCCTTTCCAATAAATATCGATGGTCTTATTCTGGTGACAAGATGATGGATGCTTGACTGCTGTTTGACAAATAAACATTCTTGCTCTTATCCATAATAATCTCATCATGTAGACTAGCCTAACCACACAGTATCTGCGAGCTGTTGGCTAGAGCGCAGGTGCCAAGACTATAGAGTAGGCACATTTGCTATTTAACGCAACCGTTTTTGTGGTGGGAAAATTTGCATATTTCCTTAATGCGGATTTTTAATTATTTGCATGACAATCTGTCGCCAATTGAAACCTAGCTTGTGTTATCACAAGGTATGATTAAAAGTGGGGAAAAAACTCCCTCTGATTAGAAACTCATTGCAGTTTTCTTGCTCCCAACATCACTGTAAATCTGTTTGACAATCACTGTTATAACTTTTGATCATTTCATCGAGTTGAACTTTTTAACTTTATTGTTTTCTACAAAATGTCTAAATACACAATTTTCTCATGTATATGTACACAGTGGTATTGTGCTGGAGATAATGAAAATTAGGTTGAAAAGCGGTGGAATTGCCCATTTAAGACAGCTAGTTGGGACAACTACATATCTCTGTCATAGTAAGTACATTTTTATTCAATTTAGTAGCTATCAGCAAAGTTAGTCCTAGTAGAAAAAGTAAAGTGTGAGTGTGGAGCACTCTGTTATCAAGAGCATTACACATCACCTGCTAAATAAAATCCGTAGGCCTACATGAAAGTGAAAGTGACTTCATTATGATTAATGTATTGATAAATGATTGAGCTAATTTTGTCATTACAGCTTGTGCCTGGAGGATGTTAGGTTTGATGCAGAGAGAACAGATGTATTCTACATCACATACCAGGTGATGACTACCTTATTATGTTTATAACACCTTAATGACCTTATTGCAAAGAAATGCAAATCCATACCAGATCTCAACCCCAAACTGACTCTTTGTTCTCCAGAAATATAAAAGTGATGTGGAAATTCTATTGTCAAGGTAACTTTTTCTGATGTTTTCATTTCCAGTCGGCCTATTTGAAATGCCATAACAATTCATGACTATGGGGTTATTGTGGCTGAAGCGTTGACTGGACAAATATACTTGATTTTAAACTATTAGATTTAAATATAAAATACTACATTGTCTGTTTGTACAGAAAGGCTTCTGGGTCACCCCAGTACAGAGATAGTAGTTTGTAAACTGTGAGAACATAGTCACATTCTAACACATGCCAACAATACAGACAAGACCTTATCGGAGCCCTACATTTTTGTTATGGGTTCTCTATATGGCTCATGGAACATCACTTTGACCATGTAGTTTACACTTCATTAACATCTGTAGATCTACAAATGTTATAAATCCACGCTATTGAACTTTTCCAGTAATATTATATATCTTCCCCGATACACACATCCATTCCCATTGAAACATCAAGTACAGCCTAAAAAAATAGTGAACAATAAAACAATATAGGGGGTGTTCATTATATATAATTAAAGTTTGTTTGAAGTTGGGGAATAACAGTTTATGGTTTTTATTTCAAATGTATTTAACTGTTACATTTAAATGAACCACCGATTTTTGTTTGAAAGCTTTTGGTGTGTCATCAGGAAATATAGATACTATATTTTCATAAACTCAGATGAGTCAATTTAATAATCTTGCTTTGCATTATTTGCAGTTATTTGACACATTTAGCTCACTGAACAAAAATATAAACGCAACATGTAAAGTGTTGGTCCCATGTTTCATGAGCTGAAATAAAAGATCCCAGACATTTTCCATATGCACAAAAAGCTTTTCTCTCAAATGTTGTGCATAAATTAGTTTACAATAAATGGCCACTCTAAAATATGCAGTTTTATCACACAACACAATGCCACAGATGTCTCAATTTTGAGGGAGTGTGCAAATGACATGCTGACTGCAGGAAGGGCCACCAGAGCTGTTGCCAGATTATTGAATGTTAATTTTTCTACCATAAGCCGCCTCCAACGTTTTTAGAGAATTTGGCAGTACATCCAACTGGCCTCACAATCGTGGACCACGTGTATGCTGTTGTGTGGGGAGAGCGGTTTGCTGATGTCAATGCTGTGAACAGAGTGCCCCATGGTTGGGTAATGGTATGGGCACTACTGACAACGAACACAATTGTATTTTATCGATGGCAATTTTTTTTAAGGTATCTGTGACCAACAGATGCATGTCTGTATTCCCAGTCAGGTGAAATCATAGATTAGGGCCTAATGAATTTATTTCAATTTACTGATTCACTCATATGAACTGTAATTCAGTAAAATCTTAGATATTGTTGCATGTTGCTTTTATATTTTTGTTCTGTGTGTGTATTTATGTATATATTATTTAGCAGATGCTTTTATCCAAAGTCACTTAGTCATGTGTGCATAAATTTTACATATGGGTGATCCCGGGAATCAAACCCACTACCCTGGCTTTACAAGCATCATGCTCAACCAGCTGAGCTACAAAAAGTTTATAGAAATGATCAATGTGCTGACAATATCTCTTCAATTGTTTTATGCTTCACTTTCATAGAGTACAGCACACTAGGGAATGGACCTAGCCTAAATCGGGTCACATTTATTTGTGACGTATTTTGACCATGTATGAACTCTTAACCGTTTTAAGATTAGTGAATTAACCTGCAAATGTGACATGACAATTTGTTTCACAACTTTGAATCGGTTTATTTTCCTTGGAGAAAGCGCAGTTCTTTTACGATGAGCGTTTGTTTGTAGCGCATTGATAGTTGCTTTTACATTGTAATTAATCACCACGATTGTCCCCTTTTGTCTTCCTCCTGACAACCAAACTTCAGAATGCTGAAAAGTGTTGCCCTGTTCCCCATAGGGCTCCAGCCGCGACAAGACGTTTTGCTGTTTGATTTTAACACACGTAATATGATCACTTAGCCTAATATGTGGAAGGACTCTGGGTTAAATAAACAAAGGTTTTTAATGCATACGGTTACCGTTGAACAGCCTATATAAATCGATATTCATGGGATCCTGTATGCATGCTTCTTGCCTTGTAAATATATTTGTTTAATATAGGCCTATTGTGTGCCTCTGTAGCACATTGGTAATTCTGTATTTTGGTTGTCCTTTTAGTATAGGGAGATGCCCTCCTCATATCAACGACGTGTCATGGCGTCTGGAGTACCTTATCAAGGTATTGGTTGGTAATAATAAACTACAATAGAATCAGATAATGATGGTTTAGAGGTATTATGGTTACTCCGTAGCCCTAACAGATTTTGTTTCCATGACAGAACGGGCATGTGCATAAGGTCAACGAGCCGTCCTATCTGATTTCATTAAACGTTGAGGTATGTCCCTTTCCAGAATCCAATGATCTAAAACTGTTTTGAGTCTGTTAAATGTGTCATCATTACAAACGTAAGCCTATACTTTTACAGAATACCAACAACGGAGGATCGACGGAAGAAGTCAATTTTAGCTGCACTATGGAACAACTTCAGGTAGCTAATGTTTTGTTGCAGCCTATATATAATGTGGGGTTCACCATTAGTTGAATAAGGTAATTTCAAAGAAAGTCTGTGATAATGTTTTACATGCACTCTTGAACGTGGCAATTGATTTAAACAGATAGCCTACACTGTATTTTTCAAATCAGCATACTTTACAGATCTGTATATAATTATTGGCTAGCTGTTAGGTCCACGTGAATGAGTACAAATAAAGTCATGTTAGTTCTATTTGATGTTTGTTAAATGATTATTAAACTTTTTCTTGAATAGCATTTCTTTCAACAGTGTTCTGTGTTTAGATAGATGTACTTCTGCCACATTGAGCAGAGATTAAAACCTGAATTTGCAAATAGCTCCAGTGTATTTTAATCGATGTGTAGTAATCTCATTCAATAGTGTTGTGCAGACTATTTGTTTCATTTTTTTTTTTACACATTTGTTCATTTATTTTAAAAATTCATATTTAACAGAAAAACAATAGGGTATTTCGTTTTTTTGTTTTTTTTTATTCACTCGAATTGTGTATTTCCAAATCATCCATTACTTTCTGTGTGAATACTGATGCCAAGAAATAAGCATAACCGCTGAGTGACAGGGCAGGCAGTGATGTCTCGGGATCTAAGTGTAGCCTATGAACTTATCCTAAAAAAGTCTCGATTTGTTACATGTTATTTTTACTTTTCCTCAATTGAGTTCGACGTAAACAAAATCCCGTATGTTTTGTAGGCCTATCTTCACTGCGACTTGAGGTTGTCTGCTTCAACGTGTCATCTCCTGCAGTAGCTATCGCTTCATGGCTAGTTTATGAGTATTGAAATAGGGGGCAGAAAAAAATATATTTAGAAAAGTTTTTACCCTGTTGCCAAGACACAGTTCTGAGGGAGGAAGTTTGGTAATGTGTATGTTCGGGAACACTCTGTCTATCCTTCTTTTGGGTATGAGGTGAACCAGAACTGTTGCCTTACATTTCAGTTGACCTGAACATCCTTATAATTAATCAAAAATATATTCACAAATGAACGAATTGTACTCAGGCCTATTATGATGACTTTAAATGGAATTGACTCTCACGCTGGCAGGTTTCAGTGTAAAATATCCTGGTAATCTGATTGACAGGATTCAGACTGAGGCAAGGTTATAATTTACACTCAACAGTGCTCCAAACTCCTCCAGTACTTGAGGGAAACCATTAAATGGTGTGTGATTCAAACTCTCCGTCATTCTCTGTTTGGAAGAGTACCGACTGTGTATGTGACTTTGTTTTCAGGATTTGGTGGGAAAGATGAAAGACGCTACCAAGAGTCTTGAAAAGGCTATGCAGTTGTGACCTTAGCCTACTCGAACGGTGGAATCCGGTTTCTCACGTGATCTCGTCTGCTTCCTTCATCTCCTGAAAGCACTGAAGTTCAGCGATTTCAAGCGGCGTTGATATCCGCTTTGTATTTTATACTCATTTAATTCGTCATTAAATATATTTGTATCCGTTCAATGATGTAGGCCTATTTTTTTTTCAATAAAACAGTTCAATGCATGCATGGTAATTTGCAGGCATAAAATAAGAGCCAAATTATATTAAAGCTATATAGCATACTTGTGTCCCCATAGTCCAATGCATAGTTCATATCAACTCTAGATGTGTAGTCTATGCAGTCTCCGACTGATAGGAGTTTTTGTCTTGTGGAAATAGATTTTCCACTGCAACATGACGGTGAATGGGTGTGTTTGTGTCAAATAAATTATCCACATTGGAGAGAATATCGTGCCGAAGATGAGAATGTGTCATATCTAGTTTACAAACTGGTGGCAATGCATTGGTTAAATCATATTGCGGCTCACCAGAGGGAACGGAACCACATATAGTTTACGTACAGAGCCTCCTATAGTAGCCGACCTATTAGCGATGCTTTAATTTCCTAAATGCCCCAGTTTTCAGGACGATCATGAATTAGTATTGTATGTGGTCGTTGGCCATGGAATATCAACACAGTAGCCCCAGCTTTCTATCGTCTTTGGAAAGTGTATCCTAACCAACGCATGTATGACAAAGATGCATTTTGCCAAGCTCATGTCTTTGGAAAGGGACACAGCAGAGGCACATAATAGAAACGTGGTTGGAAAAACGCACACTGGCTATTGTTTAGAAACATCAGTGATGTCTTGAGTGACACAACTACAACGTTTGAAGCAAATTACGAGATCATGATGGGCTTTGGATAACATATTCTTTGTGTCATTTTACGAAGCATCGTGAATTGGCGAGCCCCCCGAATACACCGACACTAATTTCCAGGCCACCCTTAAGGAATGATACCACGTGACCAAAGCGGGGCGGTCGAACTACAAGCCATTTTGGGGACGGTGTCAGTTTCCACTGAGCCACACTGCTGCATTTTTCGAAGAGACTCATTGGGAACACAAACACACCGTTCGGAACGCACAGCCAAAAGGCTGAAATATTAGACAACAGAGGACACTACGCGCCCAAAGTGCATAGAAGGAGAACAATACGATTTTTACGCATCTGAAATGAGCCCCGGGTTGCCTGGCGCTCTATGCAATTGACAGCGTCTGCAGCTTGTTTCAAGATGGCGGCTGAGCTCGTATTCATTTTCTGCTGATCGCCTCCTAACTTTCATTGTCTCTCCGTCTCCAATATCGCAGATCGCCAGCCGAGTCTCTAGGTATGTATTATTCGATATATTTTCTTACCAACGGATGAATAATGATTAAGTTTTCGCCGCGTATATGTGTTTTTCTGCGGGTTTAAATGGGTTTCCAGCCCGTGGTGGATGGGGCTTTGACGGTGTCTCGCACTCACGGACGTGGAGCTCTGTCCTCTCACGGCTTCTAAAATTGTGTTCCCTTCTTGCGCAAGCCTTGGTTTTGCGCTCAACAGACCAGCGCATTGAATTCTTTAGTATTTAATGTAATTATCTGTTATGAGTGTCCATTGAGAGTGTTTCTGGGACATTGGTTAGATTTCCACAAAGCCAGTGATCTCAATCGAACAGGACCGAGATTGTTGAGGTGTTTACGGCAGCACACAGTCCAATGGTTCTCCTGGTTGGTTTGGTTCCATATACTGTCCCCATTTTATAGAAATATGATCTTTTGGATGTTGGGGACAGATCAGCGTGGTTGCATTACGCACATGTCATCAAGTGTTGTTTTTATGAACTTAACTTCCCTCTTGTTGAACCGGTCCTCTGTAGCCTGGTGGAGGGTAAACCATTTCAATCATTTACTGAAATATCATCACGACCAGTTAGTTGTTAAAGAAGGATTTGAATGTATAGGTCTACACGCAAGTTGATAAAGTAACGATATTGGCGCACATTAATCATGCATAAAACCAATTTTCAGATTTTTGTTACCATGATGTCAAGATGGTACAAAGGTCCATTGACTGATTCAGAACAAGGGTCCTCTCAATTACCCAACCATCTTTGAATTCTCTGTAAAAGGCATATATTTACTATTGAGTTTCGTCACGACTTTATTGCGCAGGCTATGTGCCTCCATCTGCCAACATTAGTTTTTTGAGGATTTGTAATTTTCCCCCCACTTTTGGAACCAACAATCTGACCGCATATTGTTAACTCACAATGGCGCATAAGTTTATAAAGCAGGAATATGCGTAAAAACCAACCATGCAAAGATCAAACATGTCAGACGGTTTGCACGGTGGTGGAATATTCTGTTGCTTGATTGGTTTGAAATGTGTTTGTCTGGATCCATGGTGTCTGATATTTTTATGCTTACCCTCTTAATAATCTCGTTATGACCAGGTTATCAAGTGTGAGATTATGTCATGTGGAAGGGAACTGTTTGGTGGGAAAGATAAATAGCCTAACGTTGTTTGACAGTTGATAACCTACCCACAGAGGATTTCTGTGAGATTAAAGTTGCCAATGTCGGTGCTAGTTGAAATTCTGGTGTAGCCTGATTTGTGTTGATATAAGGTTTCTGTTTGTGATACTTGTTGGAATGCAACTTTAACACACAGCCAGGTAAATAGAGATTTCGACATTGACTGCTGACTTCTTGATGAATTATATAAAGTGAGGCCTCCTCTTTCCCATGTAGCGAAGTCTTCTGAAAATGGTGATGGAAATCTAGCTTTGATGAATAGATTAAGGTTCCATCCAAAAATAGAGAGACTGGGGCAGCATATATAGACCAAAACAACCACAGCCCTCAAAGACTAGCCTGTCTTTATGGAGAAAAATGTGACATGCATCTTTATCCATACTACATGAAGATGTTGTAAATTGTATATAGATTATACACAGACGAGTCCCCACATTTTTTGAGGAAGGAGTCGCCTATTCTACTTCCCATTTTCAGCCATTCATTATAGCTAGATGGAGAAACCCTGGGTTGCACCATGCAGCACACAGTTCATGGCCCAGAAGGTTGAGCTGAGTACAGTAGGCTAGATAGAATGCAATTGGGAGCAAATCTGGCCAACATCGTTATTGATAATACCCTGTTCTATGAGTCTCTCAACTACTTTTTTATTCAGTGCTTTATTTGTTGTTTGGCTGTGTCCTGTACGGATAAATGTGTTCCATGATGATACTTGCAGATGAAGTTGCAATATGCATGTTAAAGCCTGGTATCATTTACTCTACAAAGGCTCTGCTATATTACCAGTGGTAACAGTTGTGCAAACATCAGTAGTTAATCGATTGGTGGCGTAACAGGCTATCTGTTTGCATTGCAAACACGATGCGTGACAGCCACTGTAATGGCATTGTGGGGTCCTCCACTGCGTTACATTCAAATACACATTTTTAAGATATTTTTTTTACTGACAGGAAGAGCTGGGATATTCCACACCAGTGGCCTGTTGGCAGAGCCAATATCGGTGTTTCTATATATATATTTGAACTAAGGTGCATCCTTATAAAATGACGATGGTTCTGTTTGCAAGGTTTTTTTTCACCATAGGCTACACGCAGGATCCGTTTAAATGTATATAGCGCCACCATGCAACATATTGCGCGGGTCACCTTTGATGCAGGCATGACCCAGTGCCAATCTCACTATGTTTCTTGTTTTGTCATGAGTTTTATTCCTAGTGCTAGGAAGCCAAAAGCATCTGACACGCAGAATCAGTCATTTCTCCCCATGTTTTAACTGACGGCTCATGTGATCGTATCCTATGTGTGGCAGAAATACAAAAAGCCATTGGGAAGAAGAAAGATGTCTAGGCTACAAAAAGGCGTCACAACTAGACGAATATTGTGCAACTTATTTCATAATTTCCCTCCAGACAGTCGTTGTTAAACCTCTTTCTACACCACATTGCTGTTGCCTGCTGGCTATTTGAATCTAACTGTTATGTGGCACTTCATTAGTGATCCATGTCGCGTTGGCTGAGCAGTGGCGAGGTTTCTCTCGGGCTTCAACTTCATACGCCCAGAGAACATACTTGGTCGAGTGATGTTGTTATTCTACTGTGCTGTGCACGCACACATGCTTTGTGCAGACGGAAACGACACAAGCAACGGAAAACGATTCGATTTATCCAAACTAATGCACAAAGCATGGGTAGCCTATACGGCTGGCGACATAGGAACTGAACGTAAACAGGCTTCGGTGTGAAAATATGTTAAACCCTGTCGGGAATTGCACTATGATTTTCGAGCGAGACGTTCTTTACAAAATGGCAGCCATGGTGCGGGGACGGACTGTAGTCTATTCGCTTCGCGAGGGAAGGACATATATTTATTTTCATATTATTCGCAGTCACATCATCAACGCGAGCGGTGATCTGGTCTTGGGCGAAGCAAATCTCTCCGTATTGGTCCCTGGCGAGATGCCAAGTAGTGGAACCTAAGTTGCCATAGAAACGGTAAGACTTTCCAAGTGTGTGTGGTTACACCTGACGCCGAGTCAATTAGCTTACGGTCTCCCGCATCCCCGAGAGTTGAAAGATTAATTCATTGAAGAATGTGATATGAAATGTTGCAACTGGCCGGAATGATGTTGCTAATCATCAGGTTCCAATATTAGAAAGTAAGAACCCCTCTGTGTTTTGGCACTTCTACGCTGAATCGCTTTAGAATAGATACCCTGATGTAGGTTGGATAGGTCTACAGCGTTTCTTCGTTTTATAGGACTAGGGTACTATCACATTTCCTGAGCGACCAACGACCTCCGTTCTCCCATATCTATCTATAGAGGAGCGCTGGGAGGTAGGCTATATGAACCATCCCAATGAAAGGATTGATTTATGACAACGCAGCTCTTTCGGCTGTAGCTGTGCCCTCGACAAATCCACACGGATCGACTCCCACCAATTGTTAGCTATCAATCAACCTCTGGGTCAGCTTCTGAAAAACGACCAACCCCTTCCCTGGTTATTATACTATTATCATAAAGTATGGGTGTTTCTCTAACAGTAGAACAACAAAACATCCTTACAAATGGGTTTAAAGTGGTTTAATGAACGACCACTTTATCAAGCTGTGAAAGATCTGTAGTCCCGATCCAATGATAGGCTTTCATTGTTGCTCTCTGTTTTTTTGCTGTCTGTTTTTTCTCCTCAAAAGTATCCTCAACTTATAAAGTCTAAATTATATTTGTATTAACACGATATAGACTACCTTCCTGTCAGATTGTGACTCTGTGCTCCTTTCTCCCTCGCAGGGATCTTCCTTCCATGACGATGCATCGAACGACCAGAATTAAGATAACTGAGCTGAACCCCCACCTCATGTGTGTGCTGTGTGGTGGATACTTCATCGATGCCACAACCATTATAGAATGTCTCCATTCATGTGAGTGACACTTGGCTGAATGCAGACATGGGAATTGGACCAATCATGATAAATATGACTGTTGCAAATTCACACTAATAGGTAGCTAGTTAATTACTCAAGTTTTTTTTAACCAATTTCACTCTCACATTCTCTTCTCACATAATTGCATTGGCTACACTATTTATGTCTAATTCACTAGATGCTACAAAAGGCATTTTTCATCGTTGGACTGTAGGGTATTGTTATCCACTGAGAAACTGATCCAGTTTTTCCCCTTGGGTTTCAGTCTGCAAGATGTGCATTGTGCGCTATCTGGAGACCAGCAAGTATTGCCCCATCTGTGACGTGCCAGTACACAAAACCAAGCCTCTGCTCAATATAAGGTAATTAATCACTTTGTTTCTTTTACATTTGTTCTATAGCCTTACATTGTTTTGTCGCATTTCTGCTGTTTCTCGCTATTATCCAATCCACCCAATGCAGTTAGATGTCATCAAAGGATTGGTCTAGTTTCATAAACATTTTGCTACTTTCTCAACATCCGTCAATTTATTAAAACCTCATAGCATGCAATGAGTTCTGGGTAAATATGACTGATTATGAACATTCTTCAAGGTCTGACAAAACCCTACAAGACATTGTCTACAAGCTGGTCCCTGGTCTCTTCAAAAGTAAGTGGAATGTGTTAAATCCCTCTTATCAGTCATGTCATTGTCTTGTTCTCTGTGACATATGTATTCTGTATCTACTAAATTGTTAATCCTGAATGGTTGATTATCCTGTTTCAAATCGGAGCTGCTGGCTTGTCTCCCCTGGAAAATGGTTTAAAACCCACCCGTGGACTGATTCTGGAAATGGGTGCTATATAGTTAAAGCATGAGGGTGCAATGCATCAGCCGATTGATAATTCAATTTTTCAATTGTATCTCTATCCCTATTCAAATAAACATTTGTGACAGTTTTTTTTTCTCTCCCATTAGATGAGATGAAGAGAAGGAGAGACTTTTACGCGGATCACCCTTCTGTAGATGGTGAGTCTCTGCACTCTTTGTTGATAGTTGCTTTATTTCAGATTTTTTTAAACTTGTATGACTGTGATATATGGTTGTCTCACCTAGCTACCCTATAAGAGCATATGCTAAATGACTCAAATGTAAATGTTAAGAAAACGGTTCATGACCTTTCTTTCCTAGGTCAGATAGGGTGTAAGTCTACTGGAGATGTAAAAAGTGAATTGTCATTAAGTAGTTTTATTTCTAACAACAAAAATAATGGTCTATTTATTTCCTGCTCCAGTAAGATTCTATTGGTTTTCCCTCTACAAACCCACTAAAAGTAACTTCAATATTAGCTGATGGTATTCTCCTATAATGATAGGATTTCTAAGCTTTCACTTTCACGGTTTTACAAGTTTTTGGGAAATCTCATGCAACTTGTTCATTTGTGTCTGTAGCTACGACAAGGTCTAATGAGGATCGAGGGGAGGTGGCGGACGAGGACAAGAGAATCATCACAGACGATGAGATCATCAGCCTCTCCATTGAGTTCTTCGATCACAACAAGTACGTCAACAAGTCTGTTACAGCCAGGCTTTTAAAAAATTATTAAATCTAGTTCGCTATGGATTCATCATAAGGTCTAAGGAAGACAATTATGTTAGAACATTTATAGATGTATACTTATATTTATTAATTCAGTGTGTTCAAAAACCGTTTAGGTCAGTTGTGTGTTAGTGTTTATTATTTATTATTCTGTAGTGACCCTGGTATATAAGCGTGTATATCGACGTTGCCACTCGACCATGCTTTTGTGCACTGGGCTTGGGGCCAGAAGGTTGATGGTTTGAGCACCATTCCCTGCCTGTTTCATTACAATACATTACAGTATATGTTTTCCTTTCTATAGTCATTTTCATTTTGAGACTTTGGTTTTACTAGTTTCTGCTTTTTGTACATGAATTGCCAACCATGAAAACCTTGAGCGCATTATCAAGATGTTTTCTAACACATTTTGTAAAACAAGTGTAACATTGTTTTTCTCAGGGCTGAACAGACCGGCGTGGCTGAGGACCAACTGACTAAAGAACAGGTAGGCCGCTACGGCTGAAGCTCAGAAGCATTCCATATCAGATAGTTCTAACACTCTGTTGCTGCACAGAGCCTATTGCTTGGTTTCTGATATAAGATTGTTCTTAATTCTGGACCCTTAAGAGCTTGTCTTCAAATCTCACTGCATGTCTCATCTCCATTTTCCATGTTCTTTTATACTTTATTGTAAATAAGGGTACTGTATAAAGTGCAGGTTAGCCTTTTTTCAGCATGAATCTTGTTCTGGAGGCAGCTCTGCAGAGTGGTCACTAGCTGGCATAGCCACAAAGTCCCATCTGATTTTAAACCTAACCTTAACCAAAAAGCAAATTTTTCTTTGCATACATTTTTACAAAATAGCCAAATTGCTCAGTTCTGCCTCCAGGACAAGACTCATGAAAATAAACATCAACCTCCATATAAAGTCCCTCAAATTAAATTGTCTTTAGGAACTGTAGCTACATTCTTTTCTCTTGCTATTTTATTGTGTATTTGCTGCAGACAGCTTCAGTTTCCTGTTCGAGTTTGGTCTGTAGTAAAATGGAGATTTGAGCTGATCTAAATGGCTCTGCCCTCCTCCAGGTGAACAATAAGAGGTATCTGCAGTGTCCAGCAGCCATGACCATCATGCACCTGAGGAAGTTCCTCCGCAGTAAGATGGACATCCCCTGTACCTATCAGGTAAAAATTTGTTTGGTTATATGAAATGACACAAGGGCAGCCATAACGCTTGCATCACCATTTTTTATTATTATATATATATTTTTTAATTAAGATGAATTTAACGACATTAGTACATATCACTGCAAGATCATTCTCTCATATGCTTCTCTTGAACCAATAAAAAAGATCAAAGATATTCAGCAATTCTTGAAGGACAATGGAAGTTCAGTAGAATAAGTACTTGTTGGCCTATTTTTATAAATCATTTTGTAATTTCTACAATGTAGGTTGAAGTGATGTATGAAGACGAGCCACTGAAAGATTACTACACATTAATGGACATAGCCTACATCTACACCTGGAGAAGGGTAAGGAACATGATATTAAAGGGGAAGTTTGTAAAAACATGCAATTAAAGGCAATGTAAACGTTTTTAACAAGTTGAAAGTAATGTTTTTTTTGTAAATGATTGCATGACTTTTTATTTCAACCTTTGGCTCTGTGATGTTTCATAGGCCTACTTTAGAGTGTGGAATGCATGAAAGTTCGCAGTTCAAAAGCTTTATTATCCATGAAGGAAAAAATCATGATTGCCCTGCAAGTTGAGACAAAGTAGCTCTAAGTATTACAAATATTTTTCAGAATGGCCCTTTGCCATTGAAGTACCGCGTCAGACCTAGCTGTAAGAAGATGAAGATGAGTCATCTGCAGCAGGAGGGCCAGAACAGCACTGGTCGGTCCGCTGAGAGCGACTCAGCCAGCGACAAAGCCTGCAGCCCTGCCGCTGTCCCCTCCACCTCCACCTCCTTGCCCAGCCCTGGCACCCCGGTGCAATCGCCACACCCACACTTCCCCCACATCTCCAAGCCTGTCAATGGAGCCTCCACCTCGGCCCCAGCCCCTACCAGACCCTTCCCCTTTGGAAAAAAACCACGGAAGGCCTCGCTGAATGGTTCTTCTGCATCCTCGGGATGACTGGCCTGAAATCCGGGCCGACAGCCAACGCCAGACCGCTCAGCTAATATCTTCATGCCAATGTAGTTCCATTGTTGTAGACGCTCTCTTTTTGTTATCGTTGTTGTTATAAATATATGATATCTGTTTAAGTAGTGGAAGTGAAGCATTTCAATAGGAACATAGCAGGGATGTGACATTAAGTTGGTGAAAGGGATGTTGGTGATAGATGAATGGTCGAAAATGAAAGCCCCCAAAAAGCTGTGTTTTATTTTACAAATGTGACTGAAGATGGCCTTTATATTATTTCCTTTATTTTTTTATTTTTTTTTCCCATATCAAAATATACATGTGTTGACTCTTGTAAGTGTGTATTTCAGCCTGTTGTTGTCAGATAAAGCATGGTAGAAACCTATAGGCTTTACTAATATTTGAAACGTTGCATCTATTGTTCTTTCGATTGGCTTTTGGAAAGCGTTTCACAGAGAAATATAATAATCAATATATTATGTGGAGTCAACTATTGTAGTATTGGGCCCACGATTTTATGAGAAAACATATGAAAGATCTGCTAAATGTACAGAGCTTTTATTAGGCTGTAGGCTACTCGGGGGGGAAATAATTTTTTAGCTGCTGTGGAATCGAATTGCTTATAGTCTCGACATCCCTGAACCCTTGAAGCAGCCAAGCAGTTCAGAAAGTCCACACACACACCCATGTATATAGCGAAATATATGCATATTTAAGCAGTAATTATGTCAAATACTGTCCTGAACAACCCCCCCCCCCCCCCCCCCCTTAATTTCATGCTAGATGACAAATGTTTTTTGATGTCTCCCATGTTCTGCGTATTTGTATCGCTCGATTGTATGGACAACTATTGTATTGTTACTGTTGCACAGTATAACATCTAAATAAAACATTTTACACTTAAAGACGTTTTGGGTGTGTTTTTTTAATTTTGTGATTCATACATCTGGTATTGTCCCCTCTTTGTAGGTATTTTGAAAATGTCTGTCATTTGTACAAATTTTCCTACATTTAATCTATTTTAGTTTCATTCATGCATTGTTAAGTTAAATATCCGTTTTTTTTGTTTTCGAATAAGAAAAAATCGCAGACAAAGCAGACCTCCAAGGACATTTTGAAAAGATGTCTTGTGCTGGCGCAGCATTGATTTAATTTAATTCACCAGAAACCACTAGTCGCAAATATATTTTGTGTTTTGAATAGGCCTAGAACATCCTTGACTTAGATATTTTCCGTCGCGCTCAATATCTGTAGCAAGGATTATACTTTTAATGGGTGAAAGAAATTGCTGCTAACAAATTGAAAGAACACAGCTTTTCTTCAAATTACAAAACAGGTTTTCTACAGAAATCTACAAATTTATTTAGGTGCATTTCAGATCGAGAACATTTTGTCAATTGCTTGTGGACTAACATGGAATATTTAAATATTCCACTATTTTCATACCTTTCTTCGTCTGCCATCGAAGTGAACATTTCTCAATAGCTAAGGATTTAATGTTGAGGTCATTTTCCGTTGGGTGCAAATAGATGCTATAAAAGACGTGTCATTAATTACAGTACACTGATGTCGCTTCAAGCGAGATTCGTCTCCCCCACAAAAAATAAACAGGTTTTTATTTGTTTACATTTAATACATTAAAAATATGGATTAAAATATAAATATTAACCTAGAAACGATCAAGTTTTATAAAGCCAATTTTGCTCGTGGAGGAGAGACAACAAAGTGGTAACACTGGTCAAAAGAACCAGAAAGTGGTTAACGTAGCCTAAAGCCACAATCCAAAGATTTTCCAAATGTCATTCAATAATTTTACAAACTCATTTGTGATGGGTTTATAGTCTTGGTAAATGTGAGTAGTTTTACATTTCCATATAACCTACATGTAGCCCTTGTTATCATCCCATATTCTTACTGAGCTGAGAGATATTGGGAAATCTTGCTGCGTTCACGTGCTAGTCGAAACTATAGGAAACTCGGACATTTCCGACTTGCTAACTGGTTATATATAGCCTAAAGGTGCGACTTCAATCAGTTAGGAAGTCGGACATGTCCGAGTTTCCTAGTTCCAACTAGCATATGAACGCAGTATTAGTCCTCGGTTTATGGTGGTGAGTTAAAGGTATTGTATTCAGATTGGGACGTTGATGTTGACTTGCAGATGGCATGATGTGACTTAATTTTACACAATTTCGTGCAATAGACAACATTTGGGTGTGTGTGCTGGTTTACATTTTTTATGTAGCCTATATTAAGTAACTGGTGTTTTGTTTTACGTAGCCTATAGGCCTGCTGGCATGATGCATAGGTACACTAAGTGCATAAGTGCCATAATATGGATTTGGTCTTTAACCAAATAGCGCTATCTTCTGTATACCACCCCTACCTTGTCACAACACAACAGATTGGCTCCACACATGTATTTTTGTAACACGTTTTTGTAAAAAAAAAAGTACAAAAAAGTGTTACAAAAATCTAAATATATTTTATATTTGAGATTCTTCCAAGTAGCCACCCTTTGCCTTGATGACAGCTTTGCACACTCTTGGCATTCTCTCAACCAGCTTCATGAGGTAGTTACCTGGAATGCATTTCAATTAACAGGTGTGCCTTGTTAAAAGTACATTTGTGGAATTTATTTCCTTCTTAATGTGTTAGAGCCAATCTGTTGTGTTGTGACAAGGTAGGGGTGGTATACAGGAGATAGCGCTATTTGGTTAAAGACCAAATCCATATTATGGCAAGAACAGCTCAAATAAGAAAAGAGAAACAACAGTCTATCATTACCTTAACATTTACATTTAAGTCATTTAGCAGACGCTCTTATCCAGAGCGACTTACATTTAACCTTTATTTAACTAGGCAAGTCAGTTAAGAACAAATTCTTATTTTCAATGACGGCCTAGGAACAGTGGGTTAACTGCCTTGTTCAGGGGCAGAACGACAGATTTGTACCTTGTCAGCTCAGGGATTTGAACTTGCAACCTTTCGGTTACTAGCCCAACACTCTAACCACTAGGCTACCCTGCCGCCCCCATATCTCCCTCAGTAGCTCTCTCTGTTCCCCTCCATTTCAGGGGTTCTCTGTTTTAACTCGGGGTCCCTCTCCCAGCATTGAGGAACCCCCCCCCCCCACGTATATTTCTATGGGTACAAGCTCTGTTCATGACACAAACTGTTCACATCCCTCTGGTTGGTGGAGAGAATTTTGCAGGTTTAAAGTATAGTTCCTGAAATTCTACACATTTTGTCATGTGGTGCAAAGAAAATGTTGCAGTTTTAAAGCATTTTTTGTTGTTGCTGCAATTCTATACATTCTGCAATTTTTCTAATGTCTATTCATGTGATATTTGAGTGACTAAAAAAATTACAACAATATCTATGGCCTAAAAAAACCTTCATAAAGAAAATGTTAGCTGACATGGGCTAGTTGATCTGGACATTTCTGACACGTTACACATATCTCTCTAAGGTCTACGATGATGACATGACAAGAGGACCTGATGATGTACTACCCAATTTAGAAACTGTACCTTGTGCATTCTACTATTATAATTTTCAAGAGTTTAGTTTAAAGCAGGACCCCGTGCCGCCCCCTGTCGACCCCTCAGTTTGAGATCCACTGCTCTATGTGATGTTCTGTACGGGCCCCTCTCCCCTCTATGTGATGTTCTGTACGGGCTCCTCTATGTGATGTTCTGTACGGGCTCCTCTATGTGATGTTCTGTACGGGCTCCTCTATGTGATGTTCTGTACGGGCTCCTCTATGTGATGTTCTGTACGGGCTCCTCTCCCCTCTATGTGATGTTCTGTACGGGCTCCTCTCCCCTCTATGGGATGTTCTGTACGGGCCCCTCTCCCCTCTATGTGATGTTCTGTACGGGCCCCTCTCCCCTCTATGTGATGTTCTGTACGGGCTCCTCTCCCCTCTATGTGATGTTCTGTACGGGCCCCTCTATGTGATGTTCTGTACGGGCTCCTCTATGTGATGTTCTGTACGGGCTCCTCTATGTGATGTTCTGTACGGGCTCCTCTATGTGATGTTCTGTACGGGCTCCTCTCCCCTCTATGTGATGTTCTGTACGGGCTCCTCTATGTGATGTTCTGTACGGGCTCCTCTCCCCTCTATGTGATGTTCTGTACGGGCTCCTCTCCCCTCTATGTGATGTTCTGTACGGGTTCGCTGATCTTCAGACAGCCCCAGTAGATCATTCTGCACATGCTCAGTACAGTCAGGAGAATCAGGAAGACCCAAGCGGCATAAATCCCTCTGTGGAGCAAGGCTGGTTTACACGTTCCCACCACTAGTCCTGCCGTGCCGCCAGAGAAAACCAAAAACAACAGGAAACACCACAAGCCCCGCCTCCTGGGGTACCGCCGGCCAACAGAAGAGACTTTTCTGCAGTGGGGGCATCTGGCTAACGTTCTGTCTGAGAAATCAGTCCACAGGAATGTGTTTCTGCAGTGTCCACAGACCACTCTGACCCCAGCGAGTTGTTGAGGTTCTGGACTGTCTGAACCCGACCCGGCAGCACGCACCAGACCCAAGTTCATGACACGCTTACAGTAAAGTCGGGGACAGGCGATCCTCTGTGAGGTGACTTTACAGATGAGGAGACAGTTACAGGGGCAGCGGACATACTTCTTCCCTGCTGGAGCATTCTTTATAGGCGTAGCCTCATTGCAGATGATGCACTTGACTACGTGTTGGTGTGTCTTTCCCTCCACGTTGATGGCACTCTGACACACCCTACAACTGATGATGGGGGAGCTGCCAATGTCTGGGCTGCCCAGGGGAGAGTAGGGAGGGGGGGCTTCACCGAACAGGACTGGAGGGGGGGCACTGGGGCTGAGGAATGGAGGGAAACTCTGTGGCCTCGGGGGAAAGCCATACGAGGCACCATTCGTCCCGTCGTGCTGGTCCGAAAGCAACGGGCTACGCTCTCCATCCGACATAGCGTAGCTAGTGGGAACCAGCGCAGGTTGTAGCGGGGTGTCGAGTGCCCAAACCGGGGTAGTGTGTATGGCCGGGACGACTGAGTGAACTTAGTTAGCTGAAGTATTCACATGATCACGGGAAACCAGGAAGAAGGAAGCCTTCTTTTTATTTAGAATTCAAGGCACACTGAACCAGCATGGCTACCACAGCATTCTGCAGCGATATGCCATCTCATCTGGTTTGCGCTTAGTATGACTATCATTTGTTTTTCAAACGGACAATGACCCAACACACCTCCAGGCTGTATAAGGGATATTTAACCAAGAATGAGAGTGATGGAGTGCTGCATCAGATGACCTTGCCTCCACAATCACTGACCTCAACCCAATTGAGATGGTTTGGGATGAGTTGGACCGCAGAGTGAAGGAAAAGCAGCCAACAAGTGCTCAGCATATGTGGGGACTCATTCAAGACTGTTGGAAAAGCATTCCAGGTGAAGCTGGTTGAGAGAATGCCAAGAGTGTGCAAAGCTGTCATCAAGGCAAAGGGTGGCTACTTTGAAGAATCTAACATTTAAAATCTATTTAAATTTGTTTAACACTTTTTTGGTTACTACCTGATTCCATATGTGTTATGTCGTAGTTTTGATATCTTCACTATTATTCTACAATGTAGAAAATAGTAAAAAAATAAGAAAAACCCTTGAATGAGTAGGTGTGTCAAATCTTTTGACTGGTGCTGTGTATATATATATATGTATATATATGCAATCGCTACTCCTTCCTTCTACTTCAAGGCACTCCACACCTAACTGGGACAGAGCTGATTGGGACTTCATCGGGTTCTCAAGTGGTTTTATTTTGTTTTACGTAGCCTATAGGTCTACTGGCATGATGGGCAGGTGCACTGTAGGCAAGTGGATTGCATTAATGCATGGGTCACCCAACAATCCTTCACTGGAGAGGCCAAGGTTTAGCCTTTAAAATGTGACCAGTGCACATCAAACATCATGTGTGCGTGCCATGGTGATGATATGTTACTCTACATGTTTTTCAAGGCCGTTGATTTTATCAAAGGTAAATTACATTTGAAGAGGCATTGAGTGGTTTCAAGCTTTATCCTTTATGGCGAACACATATTGGTTGTGGCAGCAGAACAGATAATATGGACATTGTTATAAGAAATAAAATAAGCTCATATTCTTTGATTTTACTTAGAGATGAACTCAATGAAATAAAACTACAGGGTTCAGATACTGTAAGGTAGTATCTCATCAACTGTCTGGTCTTCCATGCGACAACACTCAATTTAAATCAGACAAAATCTCTATTAATATAGCGCATTATAAAACATTTGAAATATGCTTAAAGATGTTAACCTATTTTATAAATCTTCAGGCTACTGTATGTAATGTATGTATGTTCAGTCAACTCCTAAATGATTGGCACCCTTGATAAAGATGATAAAAAAAGACTGTATAATACAAATGCCGAGCTAAATTGTATGCTCAAAGGATTGGAAAAAGTACATTATGTTATACTAATAGGCCTACAATTACTCAGAGAAAGAGATTTTGTTTAACAAGTAAATAAAAGGTTTAAAGATAGGTGTCAAAATTATTAGCACTCATTCAAATGATTCTAAATAAAATCAAACAAAATAAAATCTGTATTATCATTCTAGTTTATTCAAGTTAATCTGAGCTTCAGGAACTGTATTGTGGACTTCCATGGCTTCCTGTTTCACTGGGGTATAACAATTAGGTAACACGCATGTAAAATCCCTTTATCATCCATCCCCATGGGGAAAGGTAAAGAACTCACAAATGAAAAGAGACAAATGGTTGTTGACTTTCATAAATCAGGCAATGGGTATAAAAAACAACTGAAAAACGAAATATACCACTTTCCACTATTAGGGCAACAATTAAGAAGTTTAAAACCACTGGAACAGTGGTAAACTTGCCTGGTAGAGGGCATGTGTATTTGTCCCCATGCACACTATGGAAGATGGTTCAGGAGGCAAAGAAAAGTCCAATAACCACAGATGAATTACAGAACTTGGTCGCATCTTGGGGTCACTAAGTCTCCAAATCTACAATTACACGGCACCTCCATGCCAATAGGCTATTTGGAAGGGTTGCCATAAAACAGCTTTATTGAGAGCAAACAACTAATGTAAATGCCTGGAGTTTGCTAAACGGCATTGGCACTTGGACTGGAACCAGGTACTATGGTCAGATGACATGAAAATAGAGCTCTTTGGCCAAGCACACAACTTGTGGGTTTGGCCATGCAAGAAGGATGCATATGCAGAAAAGAACCTCATACCTACTGTAAAATATGGTGGTGGATCTTTGATGTCACAGAGCTGTTTTTATTCCACTGGTCCTGGGGCCCTTGTTAAAGTAAGCTACATCATGAAATGTACAAAGTACCAGGACATTTTAGCCAAAACTTGGTTGCCTCTGCCTGGAGGCTGAAACTTGGCTGCAAGTGGATCTTCCAGCAAGACAATAACCTCAAGCATACATCAAAATCCACAAAGAAATGGTTAATTGACCACAAAATCAACATTTTGCAATAGCCATCTCAGTCTTCGGACTTAAACCCCATTGAAAACCTGTGGTTTGAATTGAAGAGAGCAGGCCATAAGCGCAGATGAAGGATATCAAGGATCTGGAAAGATTATGTATGGATTGGTGTAAGATCCCTCCCAAGGTGCCTTTATCCTCGCAAGGGGAGGGTGCACAAGGTATTTGAAACAGGGGTGACAATCATTTTGACACATCTTTGTTAGATCATGTTTTTATTACACTGAACAAAAAATAAACACAACATGTGAAGTGTTGGTCCTTGTTTCATGAGCTGAAATAAAAGATCCCCGAAATGTTCCATACACACAAAAAGCTTATTTCTCTCAAATTGTGTGCACAAATTTGTTTAAATCTCTGTTAGTGAGCATTTCTGCTTTGCCAAGAGAAGCCATCCACCTGACAGGTGTGGCATATCAAGAAGCGGATTAAACAGCATGATCATTACACAGGTACACCTTGTGCTGGGGACAATAAAAGGCCACTCTAAAATGTGCAGTTTTGTCACACAACACAATGCCACAGATGTCTCAAGTTTTGAGGGAGCGTGCAATTGGCATGCAGACTCCAGGAATACCCACCAGAGCTGTTGCCAGAAAATGTAATGTTAATTTCTCTACAATAAGCCTCCTAATTCGTTTTAGAGAATTTTGAAGTATGTCCAACTGGCCTTGCAACCGCAGGCCACGTGTAACCACGCCAGCCCAGGACCTCCACATCAGACTTCTTCACCTGCGAGTCGTCTGAGGACAGCCACCCGGACAGCTGATACAACTGTGGGTTTGCACGACTGAAGAATTTCTGCACAAACTGTCAGAAACCGTCTCAGGGAAGCTCATCCGCATGCTCGTCGTCCTCACCAGGGTCTTGACCTGACTGCAGTTCAGCGTCATAACCGACTTCAGTGGGCAAATGCTCACCTTGGATAGCCACTGGCACTCTGGAGAAGTGTGCTTTTCACGGATGAAAAACCGGTTTCAACTGTACCGGCCAGATGGCAGACAGTGTGTATGGCGTTGTGTGGGAGAGCGGTTTGCTTATGTCAACGTTGTGAACAGAGATATGCCCTGAAGAGATCCTGAGGCCCATTGTCGTGCCATTCACCCCCCACCATCACCTCATGTTTCAGCATGATAATGCATGGCCCCATGATGCAAGGATCTCTAGACAATTCCTGGAAACTGAAAATGTCCCAGTTCTTTTGTGGCCTGCATACTCACCAGACATGTCACCCATTGAGCATGTTTGGGATGCTCTGGATCAACGTGTACGACAGCTTGTTACAGTTCCCGCCAATATCCAGCAACTTTGCACAGACATTGCAGAGGAGTAGGACAACATTCTACAGGTCACAATCAACAGCCTGATTAACTCTCTTTGAAGGAGATGTGTCGTGCTGCATGAGGCAAATGGTGGTCACACCAGATACTGACTGGTTTTCTGATTCACGCCCCTACCTTTTTTCTTAAGGTATCTGGGACCAACAGATGCATATCTATATTCCCAGTCATGTGAAATAATTACTGTGTCAAATAATTACTGTAGAATGATTTTTTTTTTTAAATGCTAGGTGTTAATTTAATGTAATTACCATCAATATATGAAAATTCCATATAAATAGGTGTGTGTCTTATCAGTGCAACAATGGAAAGGGCAATTTTGATATTGATTATAATGACTTATAAACATTTATTTTATTTTATTATGTATATTTATAGGCACTGCACAACTTTAAAACGGTGTCTGTGAAGATTGACGGTTTTGAGTGCTCAACCACAAGATCCCAAGAAAATTGTATTTGCAATTGCCTGCTGGTTTGTAGTTCTGTAAGCTATACACCATATTGGCTGTATAAGTTTCTCAGTAAATCGACAACAACCCCTTAAGTAATTAGACTGCACTAATGCAGATGTTTGAGATCACTATTTTCATGACATTCAAAGGTCATTTTCAAAGTTTATTTTTTATTTTTTATTAATTAATTTATTGCATGGCTGTTTCTTTGAACCTCTATCCCCACTCATTCCTTATCTGACCAAGAATTAGATTTACTGAAAATATATGTAAATGAATTTGAATCATGCTAAATTTCGACAGATTATTTCCCAAATGGACAGAAATTAGGCCCGTGCATTAGCCTAATATTGTTTATTTTAACATTCTGCTAAAATATCTCGCCTAGAAACGACTTAGCTTTTTTACTTTTTGCTTTTTATTTAATAATAAATGTTTTTAATCGTGACAAAATACAACATTTATTAAAAAGTTTCAAATATATGATTTCTCTTGTAGCCTTGTAGCCGACATGGTAGAACTTTGGTTTCATTAATTTGTTTAATATGTGAGAAACTTTGGAGCTGTGCATATTGGTCTGACAGGTCTGAAAGAACGTAGGTTATGCACACTGTCAATATCGGTTAGTATTTGGGTGGTCCACCAGTTAGGTGCCTTTTGCGTAGTGTAACTTGAATGAAAAAAAACGTTTTATTTCACCAAACTTTTACATTCTGTCATGAAGAGCTGTTATTATGTTCAACATAATAACATTAAAAAAATTCCCATCGCAAGAGGTTAAATAAAATAAGTACTATAGTAAGTGCCTATTTAGTGACAAATAAGGTAACTGTTGACAATAACAGGGTTGACAACTTAATCTTAAACCATCCATAAATCCTCTTGTTACAGAGGGAATAGAAACTTGTTGTGTGCACCATGGAGGGGCAATAAAATGCAAGCTTTCACCCCCAAAATTACATTGTTAAAACATTTCTAGCCTGTCTTTCTATGGGTAACAGGGTTGACTTGCTATGCTCGACCCTCTAACTTTTCCACCACAAAACACAAAAAGATGGCCAAAAAGAGTAGAACCAGCTCACCTGCTTTAACACTATGATTTGACTACTAGATGTTCAATGTTTCTTAAAAAAAATATTTAAAAAGGAATAGTTTCACCATAAAAAAACAAGAGTTCAGTTTATGTAACAGGGTTGACCTTAAAATGATGCTTGTTTTTATGAATCACTAATCACATTGAATAAATCATAATCTTCAGAAGTAACAAAATAACTAGGGCTTTACAATGACGGTGAAAACTTGGAGAAATTATGGGGTTAAGTGGGTTAAAATCTTCCTAGAAGTCAGAGGATGCTTAGACAGACATGTCAAAATGCTGAACTTTGGCACTTTAGCAAGTTTATTCATATTAAAAATCGTATTTATTGAATATTTAATGTGGTCTATATTAAAGGGCACTTTATTTAATATAACAGGTTTTTAAAATGCAATATTTGTGTACAATTTGTACTTTAAATATCTTAGGGATGCAGAAGGAACTCATTTCATGGAACAACCCATTTCCCTTATGATTAATAATAATAATAATGCAAATCATATATGCATTTTATATAGCGCTTTTCATTATACAGATTAAAAAAACAAACGCAGGCTACATGTAGTTCTTGGGCTGGACAATGGTCTTCAACAGAGGCTGGCTCGTCCAGGTCATATCCAACTCCGGTGCGCTGCATACAGGCCCAGCCTACTACCACAGAGTTTCTGAACTAAGAGGCGCAACATCGCAAGACTTCCGGGAACGCCTGCGAAACAGACCAAACAGACCAGACCGTTTTTTTTTTTTAAAGTCAATGACAGAAGTTAAGCATTATTCCTTAGTTGTTAATTTTCTCAAAGTCTAAAGGAACAAGCTAGATTCGAGACAATGTCTTAAGTAGTTGAACATGTTACTACTCCAACCTCGTGAAAGTGACAAACTGAAACGTTTTAATTTTCGTCAAAAACAACTTTATATCAAGTGTCTTTGATTTAACGGCCTGCACACGCGCATTTCAGGGCGCCAGACGACCGTTAGACCCGGTGACTTGTTCTACACATGAGCTTTGCTAGCCAAAGTCGCTATGACATCGCCTACACGTTTTTCGATTGGAGAAACAGTTTTAGCCTGTCTTCATAACGTACTGTCTATGCTACAACCATCTCCTGAAAGTTAGTCTAGAGTCTTCACTCTCCCCCCCTCAGCACTCTCCTTTGTCACGCTGTTCTCAGCTCCTCTGATGCCCTAAAGCAGGCTTGAGGAGAGGGAATCAAACCTAGTCATTCATGCCAGACTTTTGAAGATACAAACATATATCTAAATAATTATCAACTTACATTACTTTAATTTCCTGCTTCGATTCATGTCAGACTTTTGAAGATACAAAAATATATCTAAACAATTACCATCTTACATTAATTTAATTTCCTGCTTCGATTGGAGAAGCAGTTTTAGCCTGTCTTCATAACGTACTGTCTGTGCTACAACCATCTCCTGAAAGTTAGTCTTCACTCTCCCCCCTCAGCACTCTCCTTTGTCACGCTGTTCTCAGCTCCTCTGATGCCCTAAAGCAGGCTTGAGTAGAGGGAATCAAACCTAGTCATTCATGTCAGACTTTTGAAGATACAAAAATATATCTAAACAATTACCATCTTACATTACTTTAATTTCCTTAGCATAAAGCTTAATTTCGGAATAAAAGTACTTACAATCAACCGTAGCTAGGCATATAGCCTAATGTTTAATGTAGGCTATGGCATAGCATTTTTCTGTCACCATATAGACTAAGCATATATATTTTTTTATTATATCTATTAGTGCGTATATATAAAGCCTATAGACCTATTGGTTCAATGGAGATGCACCACATGATATCCCCACGGTGGCTCATTGTTGCAAACTTGTTGCAAACTTTTGTGTAGATTCTCTCTTACTTCAACGTTTCAGTGTAGGCTAACCATTTGAAGCTTCAAAGTAACAATGTTGTTATTCTATAATTAGCTTTTTTATGTGCGTGAAGGTGCGAGCCAAGTCATCAACGACTAAATTGATTATTTCACCATAGAAAAAAATCATACTGATTCTCTCTTACTTGGGTAATATATGTTTGCGGGAGCGAGACAATGGAAAGCAGAAGCAGAAGGGGCGCACTTTTCACGTTGTTTCTCTCCGTCGGCATGCTATACTTCAAAGTGCAAGAACTGTCCGATGCGCGTCCACGTTCAACCGAGAACCCTCCGCCTGGGACCTCATTCATAAATTAAGATATGGTGGGTTTAGCCTATATATAGTTTACAATTACACTTTCATATTAGTACATTTAGCTTGATTTGAACCAACGACAGCTAGCTACCATGTGGCTGGACCAGTTTTCCCAAAAGCGTAACATGGGTAACTTTTTGCCTGCTATCCAACCAATAACGTCAATGCCGCTACCAAGCCAATACACGATATTTACCTGAGAATTAGATTTACACATATTTCACTGCGATTGATTAGTCAACATGCAATAATAGGCTACCTGCAAATAATTCATCTCAGTGATTGACAACATACAGGTCCTGTATACTGTCAATCAGAGATGAATTATTTGCGTTGCTGGCTTCATAAAAAACTGTTTATCTGATGGATTTCAGACATCTCTTTGGTTTAAAAAAAATGATCTCTCTCTCTCAATTCAATTTAAGGGCTTTATTGGAATGGAAAACACATGTTTACATTGCCAAAGCAAGTGCAATAGATTATAAACAAAAGTTAAATAAACAATAAAAAATTAACAGTAAACATTGCACTCAAAAAAGTTCCAAAAGAATAAAAACATTTCAAATGTCATATTATGTCTATATACAGTGTTGTAATGATGTGCCAAGAGTGTGCAAAGCTGTCATAATGGCAAAGGGTGGCTACTTTGAAGAATCTAAAATATATTTGGATTTGTTTAACACTTATCTGGTTACTACATGATTCCATATGTTATTTCATAGTTTTGATGTCTTCACTATTATTCTACAATGTAGAAAATAGTACAAATAAAGAAAAACCCTTGAATGAATAGATGTGTCCAAACTTTTGACTGGTACTGTACATATACACTACATGACCAAAAGTATGTGGACACCTGTTTGTGGAACATCTCATTCCAAAATCATGGGCATTAATATGGAGTTGGTCCCCCCTTTGCTGCTATAACAGCCTCCACTCTTCTGTGAAGGCTTTCAACTAGATTTTGGAACGTTGCTACGGGGACCTCAATAGTGAGGTTGGGCACTGATGTTGGGTGATTAGGCCTGGTTCGCAGTCAGCGTTCCAATTCATCCCAAAGATGTTCGATGGAGTTGAGATCAGGGCTTTGTGCAGGCCAGTCAAGTTCTTCCACACCGATCTCGACAAACCATTTCTGTATGGACCTTGCTTTGTGCAAGGGGCCATTGTCATGCTGAAACAGGAAAGGGCCTTCCCCAAACTGTTGCCACAAAGTTGGAAGCACAGAATCATCTAGAATGTCATTGTATGCTGTAACATTAAAGATTTCCCTTCACTGGAACATAATTGTACACTCACAAACTCGACCAAAAACGAGGGATGACGGGCTTACTTTGCCAACTTCCATTGCTTGGATAATCATTTCGACCCACGACAAAGATGGCCGCGGGGATTCCCCCAAGGGCATAAGGTAAGTGGAGGAGGATGTGTCTTTTAATGAGTTTGAAACGCAGCCATTAGAGTATGCATATTCATGTAAAGGCTAGTAGCATAGCATCTATCTCAATTGAATACAGGCGGTTGACGTCAACAAATATAATCGAATATTCAAAACAAGATTTACAATAATGAGATGTATTCACTCATCCAAAGAAAGGAAAGGCGGGAGCTAGACAGCTTGTGGACAACGACTCCCATTGTGAGGGCTAAGAGACGTACACTTTTATGAAGGTCTTACACTATTGTGGAGAGATGTACTGCTTGGATTCTTTACCTACGATAGGAATAAGCTGAAACATTTTTATGTAATTCATTTAATTATTCTTTTGGCCAAATTTCATATTCACAAATGTAAATTTACAAACACAAAAACACATTTTCTTACCCAACAAAAAGAAATTGAACTGTATTTTAAGACCATTAAATACTCTACTAACCAAAAAGCTGTTAGAATTATAAGTGTATGTATGTCCCTTAAGGTCTTTGTGTAATGTAATACTGTACCATCTAGCTCAATTGTCCATTGTATATAATCTATATATACTTGTGTTCCCTCGTGTACTCTCTGTATTGATTTGTTGTTTAAAAAAAAAAAGGTCTAAGAGACGTGTATCTCGTTACAGCTCAGTGACGCAACCTGCTTTTGCTTCCGGTTTGTTGCTACAGCAACAGTAACACGCTAACCCAAACTTGAGGCTGCGAGAGTTAGATGCTGCATCGCACTGTTTACTGCTGCTTTTCAGGGAAAACTCACATATTTATTAGAAATTTATTAGAAAAGTGGAGTTCTTTAAAAAAAAATCAAATTGTAATCATGAGTCAACGACAGGTTTTACAAGGTAAGATCATTCGAAGTTGCATGTTTTCACGACTGTTTTCAAGACAGTTTTGATTGAACCCCAAGCAGTGCCAGGCAAAACTTGAAGAACACGATGACTCATTTGTTGAAATATTAATGGATCTATTTTTTAGTGTTTGAGCAGTATCAGAAATCAAGGACACAGTTTGTGCAGACTATTGCTGAGCTTGCAACAAGACCACAAAACATTGAAACTTTACAAAATGCTGGTAAGTTGGGACTTGAGTCGCCTACAGTACCCGTTTCTCTCTAAACCAATATCCTCTTTTAGGTGACTTTCATTGATGTGCTTCTGATCACATTTCTATAGCTAAAGTTAGCTCTTATAACAAGACACAAGTCCTTCCCTACTGTACCTACCTGTCCTTCCTCTAGGTGTGATGTCCCTGCTGAGGCCTTTACTGCTAGACGTGGTTCCTACCATCCAGCAGACAACTGCTCTGGCTCTGGGACGGCTGGCCAACTACAATGACGACCTGGCAGAGGCCGTCGTCAAGGGAGACATCCTCCCACAGCTCGTCTACTCCCTGACCGAGCAGAACGTATGTCTCTGTCTGTGTATGTGTGTATGTGTGTATGTGTGTGTGTACACCTACATACCCTCCCTCATTCACCATGCTGAATGTTGTCCCTGACACTGAGAGTCTGTTGGCATTCTCCCCTGGGAAGGGGGCCACTGCAGAGCCTAAAGCACCTTTCACACCACAGCAGGGCCTCTCTCTCTATCTGGTATCTACCTTCTCACAGGGATCTGGGTGCTTGGCCACTGCTCTGAATGTATACTCTTGCTAAAGAGCATCTGCTAAATGTGCATTAAATATTTTATTCTCCCATCGGTGTGTTTGTGTGCGTGTGTATGTGCGTGTGTGTGTGTGTAGAGGTTCTATAAGAAGGCAGCAGCGTTTGTCCTGCGTGCGGTGGCCAAGCACAGCCCTGCTCTGGCCCAGGCCGTGGTGGACTGTGGAGCGCTGGACGCTCTGGTCATCTCTCTGGAAGAGTTTGACCCTGGGGTTAAGGAGGCTGCTGCTTGGGCTTTGGGATACATTGCACGCCACAATGCACGTAAGGATATCGTACACGCACACGCACGCACGCACACACACACACACACACACAGACACACACACACACACACACACACACACACACACACACACACACACACACACACACACACACACACACACACACACACACACACACACACAGTAACAACCCTCCCCTTTCTGTATGTAGACCTGTCTCAGGCGGTAGTGGATGCGGGGGCCGTTCCTCTGCTGGTGCTGTGTATCCAGGAACCAGAGGTGGCCCTGAAACGCATCGCTGCCTCGGCCCTTAGCGACATCGCCAAGCACTCCCCTGAGCTAGCTCAGACTGTGGTCGACACCGGCGCCATCGCACACCTGGCCCAGATGATCCTCAACCCTGATGCCAAACTGAAGGTGAGGGGGCAGGAACACTGAGACAAAATAAGGCCTACCTAGACAGGTTTGCAGATTAAATGTATGTCATGTGGAAAGACATAAACGAGATTAGGTTAGATGTTACAGTCGTCTCTAAAACCCTGCATCCCACTTTCGTTCTTTCCTCCCTCTCCTCTTCTTCAATTCCTCTCCCTCCCCATGTCCCCCCCCCCCCCCCCCCTCCCCTCCATTCAGAGGCAGGTGTTCTCTGCCCTGAGTCAGATCAGTAAGCACTCTGTGGACCTGGCTGAGATGGTGGTGGAAGCAGAGATCTTCCCTGCTGTCCTGGCCTGCCTCCGAGACCCAGATGAGTACGTCAGGAAGAATGTTACCACACTGATGAGAGAGATCACCAAACACACACCTGAGGTACACACACACACACACACACCAAACATCAGAGGTACACAGATGATACACACACCACACTTCAAAGCACACATTCATCTACACCAAACACACCACACACTAGAGGTACCAAAACAAATTCTCACCTGTATCCCTACCCTCGCCTGAATGTGTGTGTGTGTATAGCTGTCTCTGATGATCGTGAACGCGGGTGGTGTGGCGGCGGTAATTGACTACCTGGGTGATAGCCGTGGTAACGTGCGGTTACCTGGGATCATGATGCTTGGATATGTGGCCGCTCACTCTGAAAACCTTGCCATGGCCGTCATCGTGTCTAAGGTGTGTGTGTGTGCACTGTGCATGTCTCCAAGGTGTGTGTGTGCACTATGCATGTCTCCAAGGTGTGTGCACTGTGCATGTCTCTAAGGTGTGTGTGTGCACTGTGCATGTCTCCAAGGTGTGTGTGTGTGCACTGTGGATGTCTCTAAGGTGTGTGTGTGCACTGTGCATGTCTCCAAGGTGTGTGTGTGTGTGTGTGCACTGTGGATGTCTCTAAGGTGTGTGTGTGCACTGTGCATGTTTCTAAGGTGTGTGTGCACTGGGCATGTCTCCAAGGTGTTTGCTCTTGCTCCCTGCTTCTCCTTCATAACCTCTCTCCTCCCTCCTTCCCTCTCCTTCCTAACCGCTCTCCTCCTCCCTCCTTCCCTCTCCTTCATAACCTCTCTCCTCCCTCCTTCCCTCTCCTTCCTAACCTCTCTCCTCCCTCCTTCCCTCTCCTTCCTAACCTCTCTCCTCCTCCCTCCTTCCCTCTCTTCATAACCTCTCTCCTCCCTCCTTCCCTCTCCTTCCTAACCGCTCTCCTCCTCCCTCCTTCCCTCTCCTTCATAACCTCTCGCCTCCACCTGTCCTCCCTGGTTGTTGTTGCTCCTCCGGCCCTGTAGGGGGTGCCCCAGCTGGCCATCTGTCTGTCTGAGGAGCCAGAGGAGCACATCAAAGCGGCCACAGCGTGGGCGTTTGGCCAGATCGGCCGCCACACCCCGGAGCACGCTAGGGCCGTGTCCACAGCTAACGTCCTGCCCAAGCTGCTGGCCCTCTACATGGACACGGACAGCTCAGAGGACCTGCAGGTCAAGGTAAGGTGTCATAGGTCAATGTTGTCACAGGTTACACAAAACCTGTGTAGTA
This sequence comes from Salvelinus namaycush, assembly GCF_016432855.1. Lineage (NCBI taxonomy): Eukaryota > Metazoa > Chordata > Actinopteri > Salmoniformes > Salmonidae > Salvelinus > Salvelinus namaycush. The sequence goes on along the minus strand of NC_052339.1, from coordinate 20,717,083 downwards.
GGCAGGGATGCTACTGAAGATCTTACTGAACAATTCTGAGGGTCATAAGAGCTGCAGACAGTAAGACCATAACGTATTCTCTATCATCCTGAGTCCTGACATCTCCCCTCCCTGCTTCTGTCCCCCAGGCTAAGAAGGCTCTGAAGAGCATCCTACAGAAGTGCACCTACCTGCCTGCTCTGGAGCCCCTGCTCTACGAAGCTCCCAGCAACATCCTGAAACATGTCGTCTGCCAGTTCAGCAAGGTGGGGGCGCATTTGTCAACACTTATTTACATAGGCCTCTTCAGACTACTAGGTATCACAGAAAATATTCTACAAGGGCCCCACACAGCCTAATACTCTTTTCAACTTGGAAATCAGAATGTTTTAATACATATAAGTTTAGGACATTTTTTAAAACATGTTTGAGAAACATAATTTTCATCAGTCCAGTTTATAAGTGCAAGACTTGATTTAATCTCTGTCTGGGAAACCAGCCCTGAAGGTTTTGTTCAGACAGCCCAGGGTTTCAAAATCCAGTGCATTCTATTCCTTGTATCCTCCCCTCTCCCCTTCTCTCCCCCTCTCCAGGTGCTGCCCCATGACAGCAAGGCTCGTCGTCTGTTTGTAACCAGCGGAGGCCTGAAGAAGGTTCAGGAAATTAAGGCTGATCCTGGATCTGCCCTGCAGGAGTACATCAACTCTATCAACAACTGTTACCCTGAGGAGATAGTCAGGTACACACACACACACACACACAATCTCACACAAAAACATCATATTCATCTAGCATGTTTCGACTACCAGGCATTTCCTCAGCCCCAAGTGAACCCTAAATGTGTCCTCTGTTCTCTTGCTGTAGGTACTACTCCCCTGGCTACTCAGAGACTCTGCTGGCGCGGGTAGAGAAGTACCAGCCTGTCTGAGGGTCTTAGCCCAGCTTACTGGGGGTTACGGGCTCACATACCTCTATTACTGATTTGACTATTTCACCCCCGACCATGAATATGAGGACAGCAGACCTATATAAAACAATCTCTTATTATTGCAGTGATTATGTTGTCTGTCTTTGTCTCAATGGCCAGTACATTATCATATGGACTGTATATGCATTGTCATAGCTGTGTAGGTCTGTGTTAGCATTTGTTAAGAGGAATGAGGAATTGCATCATTAACTTGCTCAACAGTGTAGTCTGTATGCCTAAACAAGTCACTTATTAGTATTGAACCATTGTATATGCAGCTAATATTCATAGGTTTATTTTATATTTATAGGATATATGATTGTTTCCACGAGAAATGTAATGTTGTGTGCATTATTGCTTTTCATCCAGCATGCAGGTCTTTCAAAAAATAAAATAAACATTATAGTAAATGAAACGTAACAAGCCTAACACCATAAATATTTTTAATTAAAACAGAACAGTGAAAATAAAGATATACTCAATTTTAGATACGAACTCTGCATTGTTATTTCCATATACAGTATTTCCTCCTTAAAATAATGTTTCCTAGGATATCCTAGGACCTGTAGATGGATCGTCTTATAATGTCTTCCTAACGATTCCTTTGTTGCACCTCATCTTATAAACTAGTACTCAGTTGAATGTCAATAAATTAATTCTGATTAATAAGATTAATTTTTTTAATCTGCCAGCTGCCTTTGCGGTTGTTGTAGGTTACCGCACAGACCCATACAAGTTGTAACCAGCTCTCTGCTGCTCCCTGGCGGCCGCATTCTCCTTCCGTCTCACATTTCATTTTCCCAACAGTTGTGCAGCACATGGCGACTGTTTGTTTACTGTCCGTGACATGGGTTAACTCCAGATTACGCTGACGGTAAAAATATGGTTGGTGTATGTGCGAGTCTTTCTAACCACTACTGGGCTACATGATGTGCAGAATGATTTGGGGAGGCAGGTAGCCTAGTGGTTAGAGCTTTGGACTAGTAAGCGAAAAGGTTGCGAGATCGAATCCCCGAGGTGACAAGGTTAAAATCTGTTGTTCTACCCCTGAACAAGGCAGTTAACCTACTTTTCCCATGCCGTCATTGAAAATAAGAATTTGTTCTTAACTGACTTGCCTAGTTAAATAAAGTTAACATAAAAAAAATAGTCTGCTATTGACGTATATGGGCGAGGAGCCTTATTACAGGACCACCAGAATATTTTGTATAAAAATAAAAATAAACTTGGGTATAGAATATAATGAAAATAGTTGCTGTTGGGTTGGGTAAGATGTCAATTTGGATTGAATTGAAATGGCCCGTCGAATCAATGGTTTAGAATCCAAGGTTCACTGCAGCCTCTCAGACTAGAGAGAGGAGAAAACTCAATGCGAGTTCTCTGGAGCACAATTCAGAATGAATAAAGTCTGTCGAAATGTACATTTAAATGTGTTATTGCTTTTTTGTCTCAGTAAATCGTTTAATGAATTAATAATAGACTTCTTATACCGGCTAATTGTTAGGATAAATAGGAACATTTTCCTTAACATAATGGTTGCATTTTTAAAGCCCATAAACGGGAGAGAAAAAAGTTAAGCAAAAAGAACCAAAGCCCTCACACACTCTGAATAAATCATTTAAACTACGTTAGACTACAAATCTTCTGACGCTACAATGCTCTCATGTAATTGATCTTCTTTTTTAGACTGAAATGCGGTCTGCTAATTCAGACCTAGGTTGTCTGCTACTTTAGAAATCTAACTTTAATTTAAGATACAAAAACATGTTTTCGTTTTATGATTTTCAAGGGGGGTTGGAACGTTCATCCATATGGACGGACAATTTGTTTATACATTTCTTGCAACATTCGATAGGGCGTGTGAGTAATATATTTATTTTATTGGGTAATCTATTAATTTCCGGTCATCTTAATTAACATTTCAGATAAACAAAGAAGGATTTAATGTTCACACGAGAAGCACTTTTAATTTCAAGCAAGCAAGCAAGCAAGCACGCGCGCACACACACACACACACACACACACACACACACACACACACACACACACACACACACACACACACACACACACACACACACACACACACACACACACACACACACACACACACACACACACACACAGCACCTGGACAGGCGTGAATCCCCACAGTGTGTGTGATAATCACCCTCACTTTGTCATTATTCTTAACAAAATCAGGAAGGCCTATATTATTCAGGCCTATTAGCCTCACCAGGGTTAAAGGCTGCAAGAAGATATGCTTAAGGCTGTAAAGTGTCTTCAGAAAATATTCACACCCTATAACTTTATCCACATTTTGTTTTGTTGCAGCCTGAATTTAAAATTATTACATTTAGATTTTGTGTCACTGATCTACACACAATACCCCATAATGTCAAAGTGGAATTTTGTCTGTATAACATTTTTGAAATTAATAAAAATGAAAATCTGAAATGTCTTGAGTCAATAAGTATTCAACCCCTTTGTTATGGCAAGTCTATATAAGTTCAGGAGTAAGAAATGTGCTTAACAAGTCACATAATAATTTGCATGGAATCATTCTGTGTTCAATAATAGTGTTTAACATAATTTTTGAATGACTACCTCATCTCTGTACCTCACACATACAATTATCTGTAAGATCCCTCAATTGAGCACAGATTCAAGTACAGATTTAACCAAAAGGACCAGGGAGGTTTTTCAATGCCTCACCCCCAAAAATTGGTAGAATCTTAAAAATATATATATATTAAAAAAAAATCCCTTTGAGCATGGTGACATTATTAATTAGGCTTTGGATGGTGTATCAATACACCCAGTCACTACAAAGATACAGGCATCCTTCCTAACTCAGTTGCCTTAGAGCAGGGGTGTCAAAGTCAAATGGACGGAGGGCCAAATAAAAAATTTAGCTACAAGCCGAGGGCCGGACTGTTCGAATGTTCATTGAAAATTTTTTAAATGACGCATATAGTCTAGTGAACCTAATTGAACCTACTGAAAACCTAACAAATATATTCCAATATGATCAGATAAATAAAGCAATATTTTCTTATGGCTCTGTCAGTAATCTTTAATTTTCAACAGACACAAAAGACAAATTTCCTTTATATAAAAATCCCCATAACATGAACATTAAATGAAAGAAACCGGTATTCAAGGCACCATCAGTAGCCTATATTTTCTATTTTAGCAAAAGTGGGCTAAATTTACTTCAAAGAAAAAAACAATAATAGCAATTTTCTATCATCCACTCAACTGAAATATTTTTAAAATATAATTGGATTGAAATACAATAAAATAAAGTGCAAAAATCTAGCCTTTTGTAGCCTTTGTTCCATGTCCATATTCTTGTTTTTGTCCGCGTGTTTCGTTTCATAATGTCGTCTCAGATTATACTCTTTCAGTACCGCCACACTTTCTCCACACAGAAGACACACAGGTTTTCCAGCTACCTCCGTGAACATATACTCCGACTCCCACCTTGTTTGAAACCCCCGGTTCTCAGTGTCCACCTTCCGTTTTGCCATTTTTGATGGGTATCTGAAAGTTAATTTTACTGTGATGCTGACGACTGCTGTGCCAATAAATATTGAAATGAAGCAGCCTACTGCTCGGTGCGTCACCGTTGCATTGTGGGAAATGTAGTATTGGTGCGTGTAAAAGATCTGCGGGCTGCCGGCTTGCTGCGGTCTGCGGGCCGGTTCTAATAATAAATCAAGATCATCCCAGGGGCCGTAAAAAACCTTCTCGCGGGCCGGATGTGGCCCGCGGGCCTTGACTCTGACATATGTGCCTTAGAGGAAGGAAACTGCTCAGGGATTTCACCATGAGGCCAACAGGGATTTTAAAACAGTTACAGAGTTTAATGGATGCAATATGAGAAAACTGAGGATGGATCAACAACATTGTAGTTACCCCACAATACTAACCTAAATGACAGAGTGAAAAGAAGGACGCCTGTACAGAATATAAATATTCCAAAACATGCATCCTGTTTGCAACAAGGCACTTAAGAAATACTGCAAAACAATATTGCAAAGAAATTTACTTTTTGTCCTGAATACAAAGAGTTATGTTTGGGGCAAATCCAATCACTGAGTACCACTCTTGTAACGAGCCTCCTCCTTCTCTTCATCCGAAGAGGAGTAGCAAGGATTGGACCAACGTGCAGCGGGTTGTGAATACATAATGAACTTTATTAACAAGACGAAACTAAACACACGAAGAACACTTGATAATTTTACAAAACAACAAAACGAAGTAGACAGACCTGAACGAGAGAACTTACATAAAACATGAAGAACGCACGAACAGGAACAGACTACATATACTAACGACAACGAAACAGTCCCGTGTGGTGCGAACATACACTGACACGGAAGACAATCACCCACAAACAAACAGTGAGAACAACCTACCTTAATATGACTCTCAATCAGAGGAAACGTCAAACACCTGCCTCTAATTGAGAGCCATACCAGGCAACCCAAAACCAACATAGAAACAGAAAACATAGACTGCCCACCCAAAACTCACGCCCTGACCAATAAACACATACCAAACAACAGAAAACAGGTCAGGAACGTGACAGAACCCCCCCCTCAAGGTGCGAACTCCGGGCGCACCCCTACAACTCAAGGGGAGGGTCTGGGTGGGCATCTGTCCGCGGTGGCGGCTCCGGCGGTGGACGAGGACACCACTCCACCACTGTCTTTGTCCCCCTCCTTAGCGTCCTTTGAGTGGCGACCCTCGCCCCCGACCATGGTCCAGGAACCTTCACTAAGGCCCCTCCTACATAGAGGAGACAGCTCAGGACAGAGAGGTAGCTCAGGACAGAGAGGTAGCTCAGGACAGAGAGGTAGCTCAGGACAGAGAGGTAGCTCAGGACAGAGAGGTAGCTCCGGACAGAGAGGTAGCTCCGGACAGAGAGGTAGCTTAGGACAGAGGGACAACTCTGTACTAATGGCAGCTCCGGACTGGGTGGCAGCTCCGGACTGGGTGGCAGCTCCGGACTGGGTGGCAGCTCATGACTGTAGGGCAGCTCATGACTGTAGGGCAGCTCATGACTGGAGGGCAGCTCATGACTGGAGGGCAGCTCATGACTGGAGGGCAGCTCATGACTGGAGGGCAGCTCATGACTGGAGGGCAGCTCATGACTGTAGGGCAGCTCATGACTGTAGGGCAGCTCATGACTGTAGGGCAGCTCATGACTGTAGGGCAGCTCATGACTGTAGGGCAGCTCTGGCAGCTCCTGACTGGCTGGCGGTTCTGGCAGCTCCTGACTGGCTGGCGGATCTGGCAGCTCCTGACTGGCTGGCGGATCTGGCAGCTCCTGACTGGCTGGCGGCTCTGGCAGCTCCTGACTGGCTGGCGGCTCTGGCAGCTCCTGACTGGCTGGCGGCTCTGGCAGCTCCTGACTGACGGACGGCTCTAGCGGCTCCTGACTGACGGACGGCTCTAATGGCTCGGGACAGACGGGCGGCTCTAATGGCTCGTGGCAGACGGATGGCTCAGAAGGCGCTGGGCAGACGGACGGCTCAGAAGGCGCTGGGCAGACGGATGGCTCAGAAGGCGCTGGGCAGACGGATGGCTCAGAAGGCGCTGGGCAGACGGATGGCTCAGAAGGCGCTGGGCAGACGGATGGCTCAGACGGCACTGGGCAGACGGATGGTTCAGACGGAGCTGGGCAGACAGGCAGTGCAGAAGGCGTTGGGCAGACGGCCGACTCTGACCCGCTGAGGCGCACAGTAGGCCTGGTGCGTGGTGCCGGAACTGGTGGTACCGGACTGGAGACACGCACCTCAAGGCTAGTGCGGGGAGCAGGAACAGGGCACACTGGACTCTCGATGCGCACTATAGGCCTGGTGCGTGGTACCGGAACTGGAGGTACCGGGCTGAGGGCACGCACCTCAGGGCGAGTGCGGGGAGAAGGAACAGTGCGTACAGGGCTCTGGAGACGCACAGGAGGCTGGCTGCGTGGTGCCGAAACTGGAGGCACTGAGCTTGAGACACGCACCACAGGAAGAGTGCGTGGAGGAGGAACAGGACTCTGGAGACGCACTGGAAGCCTGGTGCGTGGTGTAGGCACTGGTAGTACTGAGCTGGGGCGGGAAGGTGGCGCCGGATATACCGGACCGTGTAGGCGTACTGGCTCCCTTGAACACTGAACCTGCCCAACCTTACCTGGTTGTATGCTCCCCGTCGCCTGACCAGTGCGGGGAGGTGGAATAACCCGCACCGGGCTATGTAGGCGAACCGGGGACACCATGCGTAAGGCTGGTGCCATGTAAGCCGGCCCAAGGAGACGTACTGGTGGCCAGATATGTAGAGCCGGCTTCATGGCACTTGGCTCGATGCTCAATCTAGCCCTACCAGTGCGGGGAGGTGGAATAACCCGCACCGGGCTATGCACACGTACAGGAGACACCGTGCGCTCTACTGCGTAACACGGTGTCTGCCCGTACTCCCGCTCTCCACGGTTAGCCTGGGAAGTGGGCGCAGGTCTCCTACCTGCCCTAGACCCACTACCTCTTAGCCCCCCCCCAAGAAATTTTTGGGTTGTACTTGCGGGCTTTTCGGGCTTCCGTGCTAGACGCGTCCCCTCATAACGCCGGTTCCTCTCTCCGGTTTCCTCCGCTCTCCGAGCTGCCTCCAGCTGTTCCCATGGGCGGTGATTAACTCCAACTTTAGCCCATGGTCCTTTTCCTTCCATGATCTCCTCCCAAGACCAGAAATCCTGCTTCGTGCGCTGTCCGTTAACCCGCTGCTTGATCCGGGTTTGGTGGGTGATTCTGTAACGAGCCTCCTCCTTCTCTTCATCCGAAGAGGAGTAGCAAGGATTGGACCAACGTGCAGCGGGTTGTGAATACATAATGAACTTTATTAACAAGACGAAACTAAACACACGAAGAACACTTGATAATTTTACAAAACAACAAAACGAAGTAGACAGACCTGAACGAGAGAACTTACATAAAACATGAAGAACGCACGAACAGGAACAGACTACATATACTAACGACAACGAAACAGTCCCGTGTGGTGCGAACATACACTGACACGGAAGACAATCACCCACAAACAAACAGTGAGAACAACCTACCTTAATATGACTCTCAATCAGAGGAAACGTCAAACACCTGCCTCTAATTGAGAGCCATACCAGGCAACCCAAAACCAACATAGAAACAGAAAACATAGACTGCCCACCCAAAACTCACGCCCTGACCAATAAACACATACCAAACAACAGAAAACAGGTCAGGAACGTGACAACTCTTCATATTTTCAAGCACGGTAGTGGCTGCATCATGTTATGGGTATGCGTGTCATCGGCAAGGACTAGGGAGTTTTTTAGGATAGAAAGAAAAGGAATAGCGCTAAGCACAGGCAAAATCCCAGAGGAAAACCTGGTTCAGTCTTCTTTCCAACAGATGCAGTTGTAAATGAGAACTTGTTCTCAACTGGCCTTCCTGGTTAAATAAAGGTGAAAAAAACAGGCACTAGGAGATGAATTCACCTTTCAGCAGGACAATAACCTAAAACACAAGGCCAAATCTACACTGGAGTTGCTTACCAAGACAACATTGAATGTTTCTGAGTGGACAAGATTCAGGCAAGACTTGAACATGTCTTTCTAGCAATAAACAACAACCAACTTGCTAGAGCTTGAAGAATTTTTTTAAGAATAGTGGGCAAATATTGTACAATCCAGGTGTGCAAAGCTCTTAGAGACTTACTCAAAAAGACTCACAGCTGTAATTCTGCCAAATCTGTTTCTAACATGTATTGTCTCAGGAGAGTGAATACATTATTGTTTTGTAATTTTACCACTTTTTCTCCCCAATTGGTAGTTATAGTCTTGTCCCATCCCTGCAACTCCCCTACGGACTCAGGAGAGGTGAAGGTTGAGAACCATGCATCCCCTGAAACACGACCCTATCAAGCCGCACTGCTTCTTGACATACTGCTCGCTTAACTCGGAAGCCAGCCACACCAATGCGTCGGAGGAAACAACGTCCAGCTGGTGACCGAAGTCAGCTTGCAGGCGCCCGCCCCGCCACAAGGACTCGTTAGAGCGCGATGAGATAAGGAAATCCCTGCCGGCCAAACCCTTCCCTAACCCGGGCAACACTGGGCCTATTGTGCGCTGCCTCATGGGTCTCCCGGTCGACAGCCTGGGATCATACCCAGGTCTGTAGTGTCACCTCAAGCATTGCAATGCAGTGCCTTAGACCACTGCGCCACTCGGGAGGCCAGGAGGGTGAATACTGATCTAATCAAGATATATTAGAGTTTTATCTTTCTTACATTCTTACAAGTATTTGTGTAGATCATTGACCAAAAGCGACAATTAAATACATTTGAATCCCACTTTGTTACACAACAAAATATGTAAAAGGTCAAAGAATGTGAATACTTTCTGAAGGCAATACAGATTCTGGCCTGTGCATAAGGATGCACCATGTTACTGTAAAATTACTGTAACTCAACAAGCACACTCCACCATGCAACATAGCTAGAGTACATGAGGACAACTACTGGCTTTTCAATCCTATTACACAGTGTTTTGCATGGTGCATGAAGGGACCTATTTTTGACAGTGAACACATATCCTGTAACTTAGTAAGCCAATATCGTTCATAGGTTTATTAATACCATAATGACGCTAACAACCCTGCTGACCAGATGTGGCAAGCACATGAAGGCCTGTCTTTAAGGCTGTGTTGTGGCAGGTATTGACTTGCAATGACTGCAGGGCAATGTAGTCTAATTATGACTACAGATGATTGTGTGAAGGTTGACTGACAGTGGCAGGAATGCTAATTATAAAAGTGTTTGTGCGTGTGTGTGCGTGCGTGTGTGCACGTGCGCAATTTCTGCAATCTGTTCCCGGTTAAGAGAATTGTAAATGATCGTACAAAGGGATGCTTTCTCTCTTCCTTAGTGAAATCGTTTTGTTTCAGTCTTTCATACATTTTCTCACACCAGTGTGTATTCTGTTTCTCACACCGCATACAGTGGGTTCAGGGTTGCAGCTGTTACCTGTTCTCATTTCTTATTAACGTGAAAACACGCCCACCTATAACTTTTATCTACAGCCTCTTCAGTCCTTCATCTCCATCTCGCTGCATCTCTTTTACTGCAGCCAGTCCGCCCGATCTGACGCAGATCCACCAACGAACGCAGACAAATGGAAAATGCATTTCTTATGCACACAGACGTTTATCGTTTGCATTTACGCGTTTGTTGTCAACGGAGCTACTGAAACCATTTCAGGAAAAGGTAGGCATTTTTAAACGCTTTTACAATCAGGCCTAAGGCAATACAAACAACCCAACTGTCGTCTATACAATTAATGCAAACGACAGGCCACTACACGGAAAACAAGTGATTCATTCACCTAGAATATTTTGCAATAAAACGCCTGGTGTTTTTCTAAACAATTTTTGTCAAAGAATGACCATTTGTGTAGTTGTTACAGGCCTAAGTGTTTTAAATTGCATTCATTTATGTAAGTCATTTTCATATAATTGACTAGCCTACACAACCACTTAAAGTAAACCAATTTGATCAAATAAACAATCTTACCTTTTGTGTCTTGCCTGTTATTCTGTAACACAGTGTTGCAGTGGTTTGTGGGGTGTTATAACAACAGTTCTGCTGGACCAGCCAGTGGTCTGTCTAAAGCCCCGGATTGTCGAGGACTCCACCCCATCACCTGCTCACAGGGCTGTCTGGATGGCGGGTAAGAGAGGGAGTTATTGTACTTTTATATCACCACAGAAAAGAAAGCTTACTTAAAAAAAAAAAATATTCACAAACTGTATAATGTTTGATAGAAACATAACAAATGAAAAACACCTGTTGTGATGCACTTGACATGCATCCTTGATGTGGAGACATAGAATCAGCCCCTTTCTGCCAATGCCGTGGAAGATGTTTTTGAGTTACATTTTCACTAAGCAGGCATGGTGTCCTGTATGAAGGGAAGACAAATAATCTGTAAGGCATGTCTACACATTCCTAAACCACAGACTTTCTTCAGATAGAGAGAGGGAGACAGAGAGAGGGAGAGAGAGAGAAAGAGAACGAGGGAGAGTGAGAGAGCTAGATAGATTTAAAAGTAATCAGACAACTAAATCTGTAATGAAGATGATTCGATTTTTTCCTGTATGCTGCAGGTACGATGTGGCAGCGTTGTCGGGGGAGACGTGTTACTGTGGTCATTATGGGATGGAGGGGCTGGTGGCCAGGGAGTGTCCAGACATCTCTACTAAAGGGGAGTCAGACACTGTCCCACAAAACAACTCTACAGGGTGGTGAGATATATTTTATGCAGTTTTGATTGTGAGAGCCCTAGTGAGTAAGATTTATATTACATGATGTCAATTAAACTTGAAATTTGAAACTTGAATATACCCAGGAGAAGTTTAGATTCATTGTCTCCTATTTTTACATACAAAACTATTGACTAGACCGCTGGGTACTGTATGTTAATTCAAACATCTCTGATACCTACTGTATGTATACCCTATCTGTCTGCAGGTGTTGTGACTCTGTCTGTCTGCCGTGTGGAGATGGGAAGGACATGTTGGCTGTATACAGAACACTGGGGCCTTACATCCGGAATGTCAGCCTGGCAGTACTGACTGACACAGTGCATTCTGGGATGCCTTTCCTCTTGGAGGTTTCTGGATACCTGGCGGCTCCTCCCACTCAGCCAACAGGTTAGTTAAACTTTTTATCAATCCACTATTTACCTGGTTTTATAGAAGTTACAGTGTAAAATGGTAATTACATATGAATAACCTCATCATTGACTGATTAGTTGATGTGTTGTTTGTTGGTTATGATTGGACCGTTGTGTGGTTGTCAGGGATATATGGCCTGGAAGGAGAGAACCTATCGTCTGTGGATGTTCAATTCAGTGGGAAGGGCCACAAAGGTCAAAGTTCACACAGCGTCATCATCCAGGACGATGGCTTCTTCACCTTCTCCTCTGATTGGATGCTGGAAAACCCTGGAACATACCAAATTAGTATGTCAAAAACAAATAGATGTTTTATGTTTTATTAATGGGAATAAGAAATGTTACATCTCACATTCTCCCCTCTCCCTCTCTCTCTAGAGATCTCAGTCTCCAACCTCCTCTCCCAGCTCTTCTCCTCCCTCTATCTCTCCGTCTTGCATCCCTCTCCAGAGGGGTTGGAGGTCAGCCTGGTCCAGGGGCAAGGGGGTACTCCCTCCTGCCTGCCCTACCCAGCCCAGGACACCCTATCCCGGGCTCTGGAGAAGGCCTACCTGGGTGATACCCTCACCCTCCAGGCATATGTAGGAGCTGGAATCAGGGTGCAGTTCCACTGGAGATTCATCAGTGATGATGAAAAGGAAGAGGAAGAGGAGGGAAAGAGGAGGGATGTAAAGATAGACTGCCTTCCTGATTCTGATTGTCTGAGCAGCACTGTGGTGAGAGGTTTACACCACATCTGACTTGGGCTTTTCTAGGGGTCAAAACTTTTCGTTCACTGTTATGATATCATGACAATTGGACTCTATTCCATATTTTCAGAGCCAACTGTTTAAAACTGAGGGGATTCACACTGTCAAGGTCAATGCTTCCAATAAATATGGCTGGACTGAGAAAACCATCCATATTGTGAGTAGTCTGCCACTATGTTACTTTCAGTCAAGCACTAATTTATAAACAGTCTGTTAACATTTTACAGGTGGATTGAGTAACACATTCAGTTTGATAGCTCTACCTGATTTCTTCAGACTTCACTTGTAATAGGGGTGCTCTTTCTCTGTGTACAGGCGGTGGTGAGGCGTGTTGTGTGTGATTTGATTCTGGAGAGTCGGTCTGGGTACCATCTGGCTGCTGGTCAGAACATTTCTGTGGACCTGCAGCTCTACACCACGCAGAGACAGAGCCTACTGCTCAACCTCACACTGACCTACCAGGGAAAACACAGCGTCAACCAAGACCATGTCCACAACCTCAACCAAACCTTCAATCATGACGATGCTGACCATGAAAACAATCAAAACCATGACCAAACAGAGGATCACAACCTCAATCAAAACCAAACCTACAGTCATGAACCTGACCACTTCTACAACTTTACCCTAGCGCTTGAACTCAACCACAACCAAACCCAGGGTCATGACAATGACGATCACACCGTGTCCCTCCAATTCACCCACACCCTCTCCCTGTCCTCTTACCCACAGCCCTCCAGCCCCCTGCACCTCCGCTCTTCCTATGGCCAGACCAGCTGCCACCTCCAGTTCCGCCTGCACTACCCCCTCCCCTCCACCGTGGGACAGTATACCCTCTCAGCCACAGTCTTCTCCCTCTCTGATCCTGCTGTGCCGCTACTCTCCGCCTGTCTCCCTTGCCCCCTGGTGGTGTACGACCGCATACGCCGGCTCTGGCCGGCTGGAACGTGGAGCGCTGTGGTTCAGTCACGGTCAGAAGTCAACCTCACGGTCACCAGCCAGGCTGACCGCATGGGTTCTAAGATGCTTTGGACAGTTGCTAGGGGCAACACCACTGTGTTCAACAGGATCACGGAGGCCTGGACCGTGACCATGACATTCTCGATCGCAGGGACCTATCTGGTCACGGTCAAAGCCTTCAACCCAATCAGCTGGGTTGGCTTCCACACACACTTCCTGGTCCAAGATCCAGTCGGAGAATTTTTGTTGAATGTTCCAAGAGTGGTCACGGTCGACTGTCCGACCGCAGCGTTGTTCACCATCACAACAGGGTCGAACATGTCTGTGGTGGTGTTAACGAACACATCCGTGCTGTACCAGAACAACAGCTACACAGCATGGGAGGAGGTGACCGTGGGTTTGTTGTTTGACTGTACTGGGACCACTGAGGTTGAGGTCAGAGCTGAGAACCTAGTCTCCTCTGAGAACAGGTCTGTGAACGTGTGTGTTCAGCTGGTCAGAAAGTGGTTACACACGGTCACCATGGATATAACTCTACCACCGGTCATTGGGCCGAGCCTAGCCCTCAGTACCAAGGTAAATGGTAAGGAAAAATGTCATTCTCAAGTACTTTACTCTGATTCACCATAATATGTCTATGTTTGTGTGAATGTTTAAAGCTTTTCAACTGTTTTAAGATGGTGTGCCTGAACAGAAGGACACTGCCAAGACTTGGGCAGAGTAACATTAGAAACTGCCAAGACTGGGGCAGAGAAACATTAGAAACTGCTAAGGCTAGGGCAGAGTAACATTAGAAACTGCCAAGACTGGGGCAGAGTAACATTAGAAACTGCCAAGACTGAGGCAGAGTAACATTAGACACTGCCAAGACTGGGGCAGAGTAACATTAGGAACTGCCAAGACTGGGGCAGAGTAACATTAGAAACTGCCAAGACTGGGGCAGAGTAACATTAGAAACTGCCAAGACTGAGGCAGAGTAACATTAGAAACTGCCAAGAATGAGGCAGAGTAACATTAGAAACTGCCAAGACTGAGGCAGAGTAACATTAGAAACTGCCAAGACTGGGGCAGAGTAACATTAGGAACTGCCAAGACTGGGGCAGATTAACATTAGAAACTGCCAAGACTGAGGCAGAGTAACATTAGAAACGGCCAAGAATGAGGCAGAGTAACATTAGGAACTGCCAAGACTGAGGCAGAGTAACATTAGAAACTGCCAAGACTGGGGCAGAGTAACATTAGGAACTGCCAAGACTGGGGCAGATTAACATTAGAAACTGCCAAGACTGAGGCAGAGTAACATTAGAAACTGCCAAGACTGCGGCAGAGTAACATTAGAAACTGCCAAGACTGGGGCAGAGTAACATTAGAAACTGCCAAGGCTGAGGCAGAGTAACATTAGAAACTGCCAAGACTGAGGCAGAGTAACATTAGAAACTGCCAAGACTGGGGCAGAGTAACATTAGAAACTGCCAAGACTGAGGCAGAGTAACATTAGAAACTGCTAAGACTGGGGCAGAGTAACATTAGAAACTGCCAAGACTGGGGCAGAGTAACATTAGAAATGGCTAAAACTAGGGCAGAGTAACATTAGAAACTGCCAAGACTGAGGCAGAGTAACATTAGAAACTGCTAAGGCTGGGGCAGAGTAACATTAGAAACTGCTAAGACTGGGGCAGAGTAACATTAGAAACTGCTAAGACTGGGGCAGAGTAACATTAGAAACTGCCAAGACTGGGGCAGAGTAACATTGAAAAGTTCCTTACCTGGCTTTCCCCCTTCAATAATTCCTGCATTCTTGATTGCTGTCCAACTAAACCTGTATTTCAACATCAGAATTGTATAAGGCTTTAGTGGAATTCCTCTCAAGCACATCTGATAATCTGATCCTCGCGCCTTCTCACTACATGGAGAAACTAGAAGGGACGGAAGCCAGGGGCTTTTTACTACCATATCCTCTCTAACATGGTCATCTAGTAACTACCCTGTCCTCTCTAACATGGTCATCTAGTAACTACCCTGTCCTCTCTAACATGGCCATCTAGTAACTACCCTGTCCTCTCTAACATGGTCATCTAGTAACTACCCTGTCCTCTCTAACATGGTCATCTAGTAACTACCCTGTCCTCTCTAACATGGCCATCTAGTAACTACCCTGTCCTCTCTAACATGGTCATCTAGTAACTACCCTGTCCTCTCTAACATGGTCATCTAGTAACTACCCTGTCCTCTCTAACATGGTCATCTAGTAACTACCCTGTCCTCTCTAACATGGTCATCTAGTAACTACCCTGTCCTCTCTAACATGGTCATCTAATAACTACCCTGTCCTCTCTAACATGGTCATCTAGTAACTACCTTGTCCTCTCTAACATGGTCATCTAGTAACTACCCTGTCCTCTCTAACATGGTCATCTAGTAACTACCCTGTCCTCTCTAACATGGTCATCTAGTAACTACCCTGTCCTCTCTAACATGGTAATCTAGTAACTACCCTGTCCTCTCTAACATGGTCATCTAATAACTACCCTGTCCTCTCTAACATGGTCATCTAGTAACTACCTTGTCCTCTCTAACATGGTCATCTAGTAACTACCCTGTCCTCTCTAACATGGTCATCTAGTAACTACCCTGTCCTCTCTAACATGGTCATCTAGTAACTACCTTGTCCTCTCTAACATGGTCATCTAGTAACTACCTTGTCCTCTCTAACATGGTCATCTAGTAACTACCCTGTCCTCTCTAACATGGCCATCTAGTAACTACCCTGTCCTCTCTAACATGGTCATCTAGTAACTACCCTGTCCTCTCTAACATGGTCATCTAGTAACTACCCTGTCCTCTCTAACATGGTCATCTAGTAACTACCCTGTCCTCTCTAACATGGTCATCTAGTAACTATCCTGTCCTCTCTATCATGGTCATCTAGTAACTACCCTGTCCTCTCTAACATGGTCATCTAGTAACTACCCTGTCCTCTCTAACATGGTCATCTAGTAACTACCCTGTCCTCTCTAACATGGTCATCTAGTAACTACCCTGTCCTCTCTAACATGGTCATCTAGTAACTACCCTGTCCTCTCTAACATGGTCATCTAGTAACTACCCTGTCCTCTCTATCATGGTCATCTAGTAACTACCCTGTCCTCTCTAACATGGTCATCTAGTAACTACCCTGTCCTCTCTAACATGGTCATCTAGTAACTACCCTGTCCTCTCTAACATGGTCATCTAGTAACTACCCTGTCCTCTCTAACATGGTCATCTAGTAACTACCCTGTCCTCTCTAACATGGTCATCTAGTAACTATCCTGTCCTCTCTATCATGGTCATCTAGTAACTACCCTGTCCTCTCTAACATGGTCATCTAGTAACTACCCTGTCCTCTCTAACATGGTCATCTAGTAACTACCCTGTCCTCTCTAACATGGTCATCTAGTAACTACCCTGTCCTCTCTAACATGGTCATCTAGTAACTACCCTGTCCTCTCTAACATGGTCATCTAGTAACTACCCTGTCCTCTCTATCATGGTCATCTAGTAACTACCCTGTCCTCTCTATCATGGTCATCTAGTAACTATCCTGTCCTCTCTATCATGGTCATCTAGTAACTACCCTGTCCTCTCTAACATGGTCATCTAGTAACTACCCTGTCCTCTCTAACATGGTCATCTAGTAACTACCCTGTCCTCTCTAACATGGTCATCTAGTAACTACCCTGTCCTCTCTAACATGGTCATCTAGTAACTACCCTGTCCTCTCTAACATGGTCATCTAGTAACTACCCTGTCCTCTCTATCATGGTCATCTAGTAACTACCCTGTCCTCTCTAACATGGTCATCTAGTAACTACCCTGTCCTCTCTAACATGGTCATCTAGTAACTACCCTGTCCTCTCTATCATGGTCATCTAGTAACTACCTTGTCCTCTCTAACATGGTCATCTAGTAACTACCCTGTCCTCTCTATCATGGTCATCTAGTAACTACCCTGTCCTCTCTATCATGGTCATCTAGTAACTACCCTGTCCTCTCTAACATGGCCATCTAGTAACTACCCTGTCCTCTCTAACATGGCCATCTAGTAACTACCCTGTCCTCTCTAACATGGTCATCTAGTAACTACCCTGTCCTCTCTAACATGGTCATCTAGTAACTACCCTGTCCTCTCTAACATGGTCATCTAGTAACTACCCTGTCCTCTCTAACATGGTCATCTAGTAACTACCCTGTCCTCTCTAACATGGTCATCTAGTAACTACCCTGTCCTCTCTTGCATGGTAATCTAGTAACTACCCTGTCCTCTCTTGCATGGTAATCTAGTAACTACCCTGTCCTCTCTTGCATGGTAATATAGTAACTACCCTCTAGCTGACTTTTTCTTCCTCTAAATCAGCAGCTTTGATATTAGCACATGAGGTAACCACGGAGGAGCCAATTGGTGACGTCCTCTTAGTGTTGGCCACACCTGCCGTGATCCGATTAGCTGACTTCATCAAAGCAACAGCGATAGTGGTCAGAGGCGGGGCCTTGGTGTTTGAGTGGCAGGTGTCTCTCCCAGAACTCACCACTCACAGTCACACAGACAGGTAAGTCTATCCCCTGAAGATATTTACTGTCACAGAAAGTACTTTTTTTTTTACCTTGTTTTCTCCCTACTGTTTCTCTCCTTCTCTTCTTTTGTTTTATGTTTTTCCTTTTCTGTTTGTCTTTCTCTCTCTCTCTCTCGCTCCACACCACTCCCTCAATCTATTCATCATCCCTCCATCTCTCCCTCTGTCCCAGGAACACCAGTGTGAGCTCCCTTCATCTCCAGGCAGTTGTTCCAGGGATGTATAACATTACCGTGACAACCTACTGTCCCCTGGGCCACACCTCAGTCAGCCGACACCTAGAGGTCAGGGTTCATGGCCCCGTGGGTCACGTTCAGGTCCAGTACCCATTTGGGTCGGATCGGGCAGCGCTCCACCTGCAGGCTGTTGGGACCTACGCCACGTCCCTCCTCCTGTTCAGAGGACACTCCTTCTCCCACAGCGCCCATTTTGTTTTTGACTTCGGAGACGGGTTGCCAACTTCATATGTGAACGGTGTCTCTCATTCGCTGGGAAAGACTGCATCTACCTATCACCAGTTCACTAAAGGTAAACAAGTAATTATGTTTGCAAATTGAAATAAAAATAAAAACAATACCTTACATTCTCCTGAAATTCAGGCATGAAGACATTTTGGACACACTGTAATAGTTGATATTTGTCAAACTGTTGAATCTTTATTGCATCCCCAGAGGGAGTGTTCCAGATCAGAGTGTGGGCCTATAATGAGTTCTACAGAAGTATGGCTACGGAACGTGTGTTCTATGTAGAGAAGGTTCCAGCGGGTCTAGAACTCTCTGCCAACTCAAGTGTGGTCCATAAGAACCAGGTGGTTCTCTTTGAGGCTCTGTTAGAACAGGGAACTAACGTCTCCTACACCTGGAGTATGGGAGACCAGACCACCTATGTCAATGCAGGTATTAACCAGGACTGGATGTGATAACAGGTTCTCATACTTACAGACCAGACAAAATGGATTATGGAATATACTGAATTACATCACAATTCATTAATTTCCAAATTTGTCTCAAATCATTTTGGAATCTATAGTCTTTTGTGTGAATATAAATCTGTATGCTTTATCTGTGTGTGTGAATATAATTCTGTGTGCTTTATCTGTGTGTGTGAATATAATTATGTATGCTTTATCTGTGTGTGTGAATATAATTCTGTGTGCTTTATCTGTGTGTGTGAATATAATTCTGTGTGCTTTATCTGTGTGTGTGAATATAATTATGTGTGCTTTATCTGTGTGTGTGTGTCTCCAGGTGCTGTAGTGTCCCACGTGTTCCTGTCTGTGGGTGCGTTTGAGGTGTGTGTGTTGGCTGAGAACAAAGTGGGGAGTGTGAGCCACTGTGTCCCCGTCTCTGTGCTGCACCGGATGCAATGTGCGTATGACATATGACGTCCTATCTATGTCAGAAACAGGTACTGTAAGTTCTGAAATCATTCATTCATGAAATGTAATATTTATTTCCTGTACGTCATTTGTCTTTCCCAGCTGTGAGTATCCACACAGAGAAGCAGGCGTATGCCACAAACACTGATATAACATTCCGGGCCCGGACAGAAGAACCGGACCCTGTGGAATTCCTCTGGCACTTTGGAGATTCCCGACCACTTCGAACCACGTCACGCTCCTTAAAAAAGACATACCACACACCTGACAGGTTCTCACTCATCTCTTTGATGAACACAATTAATCAGTGATTAGTCATAATCAGTAGGCACATGGTCACACACATGTTTGATATTTCCAGAACAAATACACCCTATAAAGTTGTCAGATTTACAAATCTAGTCTACTCCTTCCTGTCCTCCCAGGTACAGTGTGGTGGTGGTAGCCTCCAACGGGCTGAGCTCCTTCACCTCCGAGGTGCATCCTGTCCTGGTCCAGAGAGCTGTGCGTCCTAACAGATTGCTCCTCCAGCCGTCTGTGGTTCTGAACCACACCGCCAGCTTCACCTGTAGGGTCAACTCTGGAACCAACCTTTCCTACTCCTGGAGCTTTGGAGACGGAACCTCCAGGACGGGAGGGAACACAGAACAGCATGTGTTCCACAGGTCAGACTGAACCTTCTAGAAACTTCTATTAAAGGTGCAATCTATAATTGTCCTACCCAATCAATGGTGTTGCTCCTGCACTTGATTGTGAACTGATTGCAGTCTTGGTGAATGTGACAGATGGTGACATAACATGGCATAGTGTGTGACTGTTCCCCATGCAGGACAGGAGAGTTCACGGTTGAGGTGACCGTGTCTAACCTGGTCAGCTCTGCCTCCCTGACCGCACAGATGTTTGTGGTCGACCGCCCCTGTAAACCTCCAGCTGTTAAAAACATGGGACCGCTCAAGATACAGGTAAGAGTGTTACTGAGAGACTGAAGGTTTGGACCTGTTGGCATAAGGATTTGGACTGACAGACACAGGGTCATATTCAGACTGACCCCAAATTCCCTCTCCTCTCCTCTCCAGGTACGGAGGTATGAGCCAGTGGGTCTGGGGGTGACGTATGAGGCAGAGGTCCAGTGTGATGTGTTCCAGGGTCTGGAGTACAACTGGTCTCTGTATAACTCTACAGGCCTGCCTGTACCTCTACCTCCTGTTCACACAGACAGACAGAGCATCACCCTACCCAGCCACTTCCTACACTATGGTATCTACACCGCTATAGCCAAGGTGAGTGGAATCAAAACAGAATTCACGCATTCTGTAATACTATATGTTGTCAATATGTATGTTGCTAGCCCTTTTCATTGAAAACCTGGCAAAATAGTATAGTTTTTATAATTATGTTATCATAACGTTGTCCTGTGGTTGTGTGTAGGTCCAGATCGTGGGCAGTGTGGTGTACAGTAACTACAGTGTATGTGTGGAGGTGGTGCCCAGTCCTCTGGTCTCCTTCATCCATGGAGGCACCAATGTGTTCCTCAGCAGCAGAAACAGCAGCATTATCTCCCTAAACGGACAACTCTCCTATGACCCCGACTACCCCATGAACCACCTCAGGTAACTACAGCAGTAACACTGGCTGTCAGTCTGTCAGTAGCCTACAAAAGCCTACATACACACCAGTTCTCCAGGAGAAAGGTTGGCCAGCCCAACTGCTCTTAGAGTTGTTTTGGGATTGGCCATTTAATGAAATGGACCCTTTCTACTGTTACTAAATCCCTCCCCCTTACAGCTATAACTGGACCTGTAAGCCAATCAGTACCATCGACAGCTCCTGTTTCGACCAATATGTGCCCACCTCCTTCTCTGTGATCGTGTTTCCAGTGGGGTTCCTGAAACGGGACTTTGACCAGTTCAGGTTCATGCTCACGGTCCAGAGTGGAGAACGCTCATCTACAACTGACACCTTCATCACGGTCACACCCAGCCGGATCAGGTGGGGAACACTTTGATGTTACTTTACTTTTTGTACACTCCCCTCCATATGTATTTGGACAGTGAAGTGCTTAGCTAGCATTTTAGATTTGAGATATAATGTTTTTCATGAGATGGCGGTACAGAATGTCAGCTTTTATTTGAGAGTGTTTTCATACATATCTGTTTTACTGTTTAGCAATGAAAGAACTTCATGTATCTCTCTCTCTCTCTCTCTCTCTCTCTCTCTCTCTCTCTCTCTCTCTCTCTCTCTCTCTCTCTCTCCCTCTCTCCCACTCTCTCTCTCTCTCTCTCTCTCTCTCCCTCTCTCCCACTCTCTCTCTCTCTCTCTCTCTCTCTCGCTCTCTCTCTCTCTCTCTCCCTCTCTCCCATTCTCTCTCTCTCTCTCTCTCTCTTTCTCTCTCTCTCTCTCTCTCTCTCTCTCTCTCTCTCTCTCTCTCTCTCTCTCTCTCGCTCGGCATGAAATACAATTTGTAGATATTACCAAAGCAGTATAGTGGTACAGCATTTCAGTAAATACAGTACAATGCAATAAGGATAATGAAATACAATTCATTTCAGTAGTGATAATAATACTAGTACATATAATCATGTATTCAGGTACAACACTACTGCTGTTGTATTGTGTAATCTTCGATCGATCAATGTAATTAAATAAAAATACGATTATAAAAAGAAAAAGAAAAAGAAAGAATGTCTAATAAATAAACAACAACATGTACATGATGATGGTTCCACTATGTATTACCAGTAAGTTATATACAATGTAAATACTTCAGCGTGTGGCGTAGAGGTCTAAGGCACACTGCATCTCAGTGCTAGAGGCGTCACTACAGACCCTGATTCGATTCCAAGCTGTATCACAACCAGCTGTGATTGGGGGTCCCATAGGGTGGTGCACAATTGGCCCAGTGTCGTTAGGGTTTGGCCGGGGTAGGCCGTCATTGTAAATAACAATTTGTTCTTAACTGACTTGTCTAGTAAAAAAAAAGGTCTCTCTATGGCAATCATATACATATCTGGCAGTAATATTTGTGGTTTCTCCCTCACCCAGAATCATTCCCAGCTTTATGTCATTAGTAAATGCATAGAAGATGGGAATTGATTGAGATATTTTCTTAAAAAATATGATCTTATTTGGGAGTATTTCTCACAGTAGAGGAAAAAGTGCATCTCTGTCTCTACCTCCCCTGTCGTGCAGTGACCACATAGACACTCCCCTTTAGGTAGCCATGTCTTTTTGTGTTTCCCTTTTTCTATAGCCAATTGGTGGTCGCTGGGCCTGTATTTGGTCAGGATCTGTCACTGTTTTGGATCTCTGACAGAGTACAGATATTCTGCCAATTTGTATTCTGTTTTGAGAGCCAAATAGCAATTTAGTATAGTCTGTACCAATTTTTCAAATAGGAGGTTTTCATTTCTGTAGCAACTTGATTGATTTCCCTCTGTGTTTGGATAATAGGGTTGTTTAGTGCTTATAACAGATGACATAGGGGACTTTATTCAGTGTTCAGCTCTTGGGTTTCAAGTGCTTTGAATTGTAAGGATGTTTTGTGGCTTAATTTCAAATGGTGCCAAAATGTTAGTGTCCTTTCTACAGATTTACAATTAAAGGGAATCTTCAAAGTTCCGCTCTGCATGCATTATTTGGTACTTTCTTTTGGATATTTAGGATAATCCTGCAGAATTCCGTATGTAGATTTTCTATTGGGTTTTTCTCCCAGTAAAATTCTTTGCAGGAATTTTCACCAAATCCACTGGAGGCACTGATTTTTTGTCTCAGGTAGTTGTACCGTTGGGCATGTTCAACCATGGTATTTATTAATTTGGAGGAGTGTCTGCTGCTCTGATCCCTGGTCTTTTTCTGGAAAATCATGACTGGTTTTCTGAATGTTGATTGCCCAGTTGATGCTGTATTCCTAAAGAATGTTACGTTGTTCCTGTAGACCTTGATCTGTTGGTGACAGTAGGACAAAATCATCTGCGTTGAGCAGGAATCTGACCTCTTCATCTTTGACGGTGTCTGTCCAGGGGCTGCAGATCGGTCCAACAACATTGCTAGTTTGTTGATGTAGACGTTGAACATGGTTGGACTTAAACTACACCCTTGTCTCACCCCTCCCCCTAGTGCAAAAAACGATGTTATTTTATTGTTCCGTTTAATACTACGTGTGTTGTTCAAGTAAATAGATTTGATGATGTCGTATAATTTATCCCCAACGCCGCTTTGGAGGCTTTTGTAATATAATCCATCATGCCATAAAGAATCAAAAGCATTCTTAAAATCAACAAAACTTGCAAATACTTTTCCTCTACTTTTCTGATGAACATGCTGGTGTATTACTGTGTGTTTTGTGTGTATTTGGTCTGTTATTCTGTGTTTGAATAGAAATGCTAATTCGTTTTTTGCTGAGAGCGCTATATTGTCTAAGGAAGGTTTGTATTCTGTCATTGACAATACAGCAGAACAGTTTCCCCATGTTACTAGTGACACACATTCCCCTATAGCTATTAGGGTCTAATTTGTTACCTTTTTTATATATGGGGGTTATGAGCCCCTGGTTCCAAATATCAGGGAAGCAGCCACTCTCCAAAACCAGGTTGAACAGTTTTAATAAGGCATCCTGCGACTCAGAAGTACTGTGCTTAAGCATTTCATTCCTGATGCTGTCAGGGCCACATGCATTTCCAGGTTTAAGGATTTGTATTTTCTTCCAAAGTTCAGCTTGTGTCATTTGTTAGTTAATTGGGTTCTGGTTGTTTATAATTGTGTGATATAGGGTCCTGAGTTTTTCTTGACTATTTTTTGGCTTTAAAGTAAGGTCTTCTGATGGTATCATTCCATAGAGACTTTCAAAATGATCTTTCCACATGTTGCCAGTTTCTCATGGTTTGAGAGTCCTTTAGGTGCCTTTTGACAAACTCCAAGCGGGCTGTCATGTGCCTTTTACTGAGGAGTGGCTTCCGTCTGGCCACTCTACCATAAAGGCCTGATTGGTGGATTGCTGCAGAGATGGTTCTCCTTCTGGAAGGTTCTCCCATCTCCACTGAGGAACTCTAGAGCTCTGTCAGAGTGACCATCGGGTTCTTGGTCACCTCCCTGAGAAAGGCCCTTCTCCCCCGATTGCTCAGTTTTTCCGGGCGGCCGGCTCTAGGAAGAGTCTTGGTGGTTTCAAACTTCTTCTATTCAAGAATGATGGAGGCCACTGTGTTCTTGGGGACCTTCAATGCTGCAGACATTTTTTGGTACCCTTCCCCAGATCTGTGCCTCGACACAATCCTGTCTCGGAGCTCCACGGACAATTCCTTCGATGTCATGGCTTAGTTTTTGCTCTGACATGCACTGTCAACTGTAGGACCTTAAATAGACAGGTGTGTGCCTTTCCAAATCATGTCCAATCAATAGAATATACAACAGGTGGACTCCAATCAAGATGTAGAAACATCTCAAGGATGATCAATGGAAACATGATGCACCTGAGCTCAATTTCGAGTCTTATAGCAAAGGGTCTGAATACTTATGTAAATAAGGTATTTTCATTTTTAATACATTTGAAAACATTTCTAAAAACCTATTTTCGCTTTGTCATTATGGGGTATTGTGTGTAGATGGCTGAGGATTTTTTATTTAATCAATTTTAGAATAAGGGTGTAACGTATCGAAATGTGAAAAAATGAAAGTGGTCTGTATATTTTCCGTATGTCAGGGATGTTTGGGCTGAATGTACTTGAAAGGAAGTCATTGATACAGGTTGTAATTTCTGGGCTGTGCAATGCTGTGTTGTTTATTTAGATTTTGTGTGGTCTTTGGGTAGAGAAGTTTTTTTTTAAATACATTAATCTGGCAGTGGTCAGACAATGGTGTTTTTGGTCTGACAGTGAATGCACTAATGGAGGAAGGGTCCAAGTCTGAGAGTGTGTAGTCAACATCACTGGTACCAAGAGCTGAGCAGTAGGTGAACCAAATAATCCCCTCTAATCCTGCCATTAAGAAAATACAGGCCTAAGGCTCGACAGAGATGCACTCCTTTCCATTTTTGTTCACTACCTGATCAGGGCTATTTCTATTACTACTATTGGGTTGTTATGTTTTAATGATAGCCTGAAGGACATTGGGTATCTATATCACCACGACACCATGTTTCTCGAAGTATTATTATGTCTTGACCTTTGGTGTTGAAAATATGGGTTTGTAGTCTTAAGACCTAAGGTAGAGGAGTACAAGCCCCGGATATTCCAAGAGCTAATAGTTAATTATCTAATTTCATATAAGTATATATCTATATATAATTTGGTGAGACTAAAGTACATAGGAAATGAATACACAGACAAATATAGAACAGGACAATTCAAACGTGTGGGTGTGAATAATGAAAACTAAACTAAATAAATCAATAAAAGTGTGTGTGTGTGTGTGTAATAAATACATTAACCTCTCTCTCTCTCTGTCTTTCTCTCTCTCTCTCTCTGTCTCTCTCTCTCTCTTTTTTTCTCTATCTCTATTTCTCGCTATCTATCTCCCTGTATCTCTCTCTATCTCTATCTATCTCTGTCTCTCTCTCTCTCTCTCTCTTTTTCTTTCTCTCTCTCTCTCTCTATTTCTCGCTATCTATCTCTCTGTCTCTCTCTGTCTCGCTCTCTATTTTTTTTTCTCTCTCTCTCTCTCTCTCTAGGAGAGTGTCAGTGTATTGTTACCAGTGCCAGGGGGACGCAGTGAACTGGGACCAGTCGTTCTCAGTCAGAGCAGTGTGTGATAGCTGTGGCACCTCCCCCAGAACCATCAGCTACACCTGGACTCTCTACCTGGTCGACTCCTCCAGTAAGGTGGACACAGACGGTAATACATAGATCCCTCACCATACAGACTACAGCAGGATAGGTCCGTAGACCAGTCCTTCTGATGTGTAGCTAAGTGTATAATAAGATCTCTAAAGGCCTGAATTCCAAATGAATGGGAGTGACACAGGCCCTACACTACTCCTATACAGTAGAGTGTATCTGTGTGTAATAATGTGTTTAGCGGGATGAGTGGGGTGTTATAGTGTGGGTATGTTAACCTGTGTGTCCTCTCTTTCAAGTCCCCTTCTGCCACAGTGTGGATCTGAGTATTCCCTCCAACATCATTGGTAGCCCTACCTTCCCCCTGCCTCCAGCCCTGACTCTCACCCCTCCATCATCACCCCCACACACACCCTCAACCACAGCCAGCATGATGTCCTCATCCACAGAGATATCCTCAAATATGACATCAATCTCAGCCAGCTTGGTGACCGGTCTGATGCCATCAAACGTGACCAGCCATACTGAGATACAAACTACGACCCCCACAACTCCCGACCCAGTCCCCCTGCCTCCCTTCTCCCCGTTGCCCCCCTTCCCCCTCCCTTCTCCATCACCTGGTGGTCGCCCCCAGAAACAGAGGTCACAGGGGTCAGTAGAACTTCAGAGAATCAATAGCGCAGCTGGGAACAACCAAACACCAAACTACAGCCCTCCATTTCTCTCTTTACCAAACCACGCTGTTTTGGCCAACCCTTCACCAAACTCCTCCCCCGAGCCTATCTCTGCTCCAATCAGCTTCACTCCTGATACACCTGAGCCAGGTAAGGGTTAAGAGTCACACAATAAAACATATTATCTTCTGCCGACTGCTTTTCTTTGATAGGTTTCGTAGCTCTGAAATATGTTGGTGTATATTTTATTTCAGACTTGGGAGGGTTTGACCCCGGTGGGCCCCCTTACCTCATCTCAGAGTACCCTGTAGTTACCTTTGACGACGGCAGCATCCTTTACTCTGCCCCCCTCGGCCAGAGTGACATCATCGAGGAATTCCCCATCGATCCCGATTTTACCACTGACTACGACTTCCCTTTCCCCGTCCTGGAGAGTGGAGATGTGAGCGGACGTCCTGGTAAGGAAGATAAATGAATAGATGGATGGATATATTTACGTCTTTACAGTTCTCTTAGTTCAGTCCTCTTTGTGTTGCAGTTGAGGGCTCCTTTCCTGGACAGTCAGTCAGTGGTGGAGTGTTAGGACCCTTCCCTGGATCAGGTCAGTTAAGAGTTACTGGTATTATTGACATACAGTAAATTAAAGTAGCAAATCATTTTAGATCCACAACTAAGGAACATTGAAAAGTCCTAGATGACACATGTTGCTGTTTTGTTTCAGATCCCTCCACAGCAGAGACAAGCTGGGACCCCAATGGAACACTAGAACCATCAGGCAATCAGACAGGCAGCTATAACTTCACTGGTAATCAAATCAAATCAAATGTATTTATAAAGCCCTTCTTACATCAGCTGATATCTCAAAGTGCTGTACAGAAACCCAGCCTAAAACCCCAAAAGGCAAGCAATGCAGGTGTAGAAGCACGGTGGCTAGGAAAAACTCCCTAGAATGGCCAGAACCTAGGAAGAAACCTAGAGAGGAACCAGGCTGTGAGGGGTGGCCAGTCCTCTTCTGGCTGTGCCGGGTGGAGATTATAACAGAACATGGCCAAGATGTTCAAATGTTCATAGATGACCAGCAGGGTCAAATAATAATAATCACAGTGGTTGTCGAGGGCGCAACAGCTCAGCAACTCAGGAGTAAATGTCAGTTGCCTTTTCATAGCCGATCATTCAGAGTATCTCTACCGCTCCTGCTGTCTCTAGAGAGTTGAAAACAGCAGGTCTGGGTGTAAGGATCTGGGTGTAGCTGGTGCAGAGGAGTCAGGCGCAGGACAGCAGAGATGAGTAACACAAGGAACTTTACTCAAAATATCAAAATACATGAAGTAACACGAGGCCCACAAACATCAGACCGAATTTACAATAAACAAACACGCACAAAAACCAAGGGGAAAACAGAGGGTTAAATAATGAACATGTAATTGGGGAATTGAAACCAGGTGTGTAAAACAAAGACAAAACAAATGGAAAATGACAAGTGGATCGGCGATGGCTAGAAGGCCGGTGACGTCGACCGCCGAACGCTGCCCGAACAAGGAGAGGGACCGACTTCGGCGGAAGTCGTGTCACTGGGACAGGTAGCACGTCCGGTGAATAGGTCAGGGTTCCATAGCCGCAGGCAGAACAGTTGAAACTGGAGCAGCAGCATGGCCAGGTGGACTGGGGACAGCAAGGAGTCATCAGGCCAGGTAGTCCTGAGGCATGGTCCTAGGGTTCAGGTCCTCCGAGAGAGAGAGAGAAAGAAAGAAAGAAAGAAAGAGTGAGAGAATTAGAGAGAGCATACTTAAATTCACACAGGACACCGGATAAGACAGGAGAAATACTCCAGATATAACAGACTGACCCTAGCCCCCCGACACAAACTACTGCAGCATAAATACTGGAGGCTGAGACAGGAGGGGTAATGCCACGCAGATTTATTTCAGTCGATGTACATATTGGATTGAATAACATAAGTATTTTCTATAGACTCATACTTTTACAGAGATTTAGTTGTGAATGTCTGTCCTACAGATTATAATGTTCCCTTCCTGGGGATAGAGGAGGGAGACCCGGGAGTGTCAGTGGGCAGACCAACAGGTAGGGCTCACCTGTGTTTGTGTGTGTCTGTGTGTGTTTGTGTGTGTGTGTTTAGTGCTTGTGTTTATACTGTGTATGCCTGTGTGTGTTTTTGTATGTCTATCGTCAGGTTTTAGTGGTGGGAGCTCCGAGAGCTCAGAGGGTGACTCTGCTCCTGCTGTCCCAGGATCAGGTGAGGATGAGGGGAGTAACCTGATGGACTCCAGCCCCTCCCTGGTGGTCCTTGAACCCACACTACTAGACTTGCCCAGAGAACTGTTAGAGCAGGAGCTGTTTGAGTCCTACACATACACAGGTAAACATCCATCAGCACGCAATCCACTTAACTACTGCATTGTGCAAAGTGTGTACGTGCACAGCAGTTGTCCAGTCTCAATTCAACTAATTCAAATATAAATTGAATTGTTTTGATAGATTGACTGTACGTTGTTGTACCTGATCACCTGTTGTTTTTGCCTCTAGGAATCTCCTCTAATCTCATCACGTTCAGACCTTTCACTCTGAGAGCAGGGAGCAGATACATGTTGGAGGTCACAGCTAGTGAGTAAGGTCCAGATGTCGAGTCTGCCCTCTGAATCTCAGATGCTGTACGATGATGAGAGATGGATGGATCAATTCACTAATGTATTGATTAACTGATTGCTTTTTAATAAATGTCTCACTCCCTTTATCTGTTAATCAAAGTGTGTGTCCTTGTTTCCTGTTACTGAACTCAGACTCCCACGATGCAGTACTGGGGCGGACTCAGCTGTTCCTGTCCACTAGCCCCAGCCCCCGAGGGATAACCTGTCAGGTGCAGCCTAGCAGTGGCTTCGAGATACACACACACTTCAGCTTCTTCTGCACCTCTGGGAAAGAGGTACACATACAGTCTAACCAACAGCAGTAGTACTGTATTTATCTCCATCACCATCTTACTCATGTGTTTATTGTGTGTGGTTTAGGACCTGCTGTATGAGTACAGTTTCAGTATAGGAAACAGCCCTCCTAAGATCCTGTACCAAGGAAGAGACTTTCAGTACTTCTTCAACCTGCCATCTGGAGACCCTCAGGATGACTATAAAGGTATATTACAACTATTTTCTGCAGTCAAATGACCTAGTGGTCTCATAGGTGGAATTTTATTCATATTTTTCATAATTTCATAATTAATAAACATTATTTTTAAAAACGTGCCGAAAATCCAGTGTTTATATGTCAGATGGTTTTGTTGTATTTAAGTCTTCTGTGATGCATATAAAGTGTAATATTGGGATAAAAACTCAAAATGTAACACATTTCGATTTCATACCTCACTTGGTACAGATCTTTTTTTTAAGCCCATAACCATGTGTGTGAGGTATATACTTTTGTTTCAAAGTAGATTTGTTTAAGACTACCAAGAAACACTGTGTGACCCTGATTTAGTCCACTGCAGTAAAAGGTTAACTCTTATTTTATTATATTGTCCAGAGAGGAATATAGCAGACACTCACATTGTTTTGAATTTCATATCTTTATTGACACTGTGTCCCTGTTGATCCAGTCACTATCTATACAGAGGTCCGGAACAGGTTTGGAACAGCAACTGCACCCTGTCCTGTAACCGTCACAGTCCACCCCAGCTTCATCAGGAACACCTCCTCTAACTACAACCCTGATATGGAACTGTAAGACTGACTGACTGACTGGTTGACTGACTGACTGACTGACAGCCTGACTGACTAGTTGATTGACTAACTGATTAACTGACTGACTAGTTGACTGCCTGACTGACTGACTGACTAGTTGACTGACTAACTGATTTATTGGTTGATTGGTCATTGGTTTGATTGATTGATTTGAGGCCTCTCTGTCTTTCTCTCTCTCTGTGTAGTTTTGAGTCAGGTTTGAGGAACCTGTCTGGTCTGGTCCAGTTGGGGAACAGTGTAGAGATCCGTAACTACATCATCCTCCTGTCCAGCGTCCTCAACAGACTCAGCCAGGACCCCACAGCCAACACACACACTCAGACACACACACGCACCGCACTCATCAATGCTGTTTGTCACCTCGACATCAATGACCAGGTATACACACTCGCACGCACGCACACACAGACGCACACTCAAAGTAGAGTGTCTAGTAACGATCAGTTCTTGTGTGTGTCCCTAGCGGTCCATGACAGATAACATCTACATGCTCAAAGACCTGATGCACCTCACCCACCAGGTAAGAGACCCTTTACATTGGGTCAGAGCTTTATATGGCTCTGCATAGAGATGTATGCAGGATAGACGTATAATACATTATGTATTAACAGTTGTCCCAGGTATTGTTTTCCAGTATCAGTGTGGTGGTGGCGGGTCACGTATAGGCTATAAGATGATAGATGTATATAATATGTATTAACAGTGTGCTGTTGTCCCAGGTATCGTTAGCCAGTGCCAGTTTGGTGGTGGGTCATGTCCAGTCCATCTCAGACCTGTTCCACCAGCCCAGTGTTCCTGTTCCCTACCTATTGGACAGCTGGACCCTCAACACTCTGGTCACACTGCTGTCATACAGCCTGCAGGCCACCCCCACTACTAATGATGTCAGACAAGACCAGGCCACTGCTGCTGATGTCATACAGGCCACGCCTACCCTCAAAGAACAGGCCATACAACTCACGACTGACAGTCTGCAGACTACTGATCAATTACTACTGGTGAGATACATACTCTCTCTCTCTCTCTCTCTCTCTCTTTCTCTCATTTCTCTCTCTCATTTCTCTCTTTCTCTCTCTCTCTCTCTCTGACCCTCCTCTCTGTGTTTTAGAAATACCTCCTGTTCAATAAGGTCGAGCAGCACAACGTGACCACCAGTGTCATGGACCTACAGACCACTCACCACGACCGTGGTCTAACCACAGTCATCAGCTCTGGCTCGGCCACCTTCTACCTGCCTGACTCCCTGGACCTGGTCCTGTACGGCCGTAGGAGGAGAGAAACCGCAGATGGACCACAGAGTCTCTGTGTCCTCAGCCAGCTGACCACGTTCACACACAACCTCTACTTCTGGACCAAGACACCTGTACTGGTGAGATACACACACACACTTGACATCGAGATGATGATGATGGTGATGATGATGATGATGATGATGATGATGTGTGTGTGTCTTTCAGCTGAGTGGGCCAGTGATTGACCTGACTCTGTACAACTGCAGCACAAGGAGAGAGATTCCAGTACGCTCGCTCTCCCAACCAATCAACATCGAGTTCCCCAAAACACCTAGAAATGTAAGCATTCACTTTCTGTTTGTGATGATGGACAGATTGCCTGTGTGTGCGTGTGTATGTGTGTGTGCGTGCGTGTGTGTAACCTTTCATCTCCCCCACAGGTAAGTTCTTTATCGGAGTTCACTCTCCTGCGTAGCCAGGTGAACTACCACGGTTTCAACATTACCCAGCAGGCCTTGCAGGAGGCCATACTGGTCAGTGTGGAATTCACGCGGCCCCCCAACAAGACCTTTCCCATCATGCTCCTCTTCAGGTGTGTACAAGCCTTTGAGTACAGCTTCAAACCTTCAGTTTTAGAATAGACAATTTCCTCAATTCCCATATTATGTCAGTTAATTGTGTGTGTTCTCAGGATGTTTGAGAGGCCGACCCCCAGCTTGTATCACATCCACAGCATCTATCACTGGGACAGAAACACCACTTACATCACCCTGCCTCCATCATACCTCACTGGTTAGTCTCATATCTCTCTTTCACTCTCCCCACTTTTTCTCTCCCTGTCTCTATCTCTGTCTATTTCTCTCTCTCGCCCCCCCCAAACCCTCTGTTTCCCTCGCTCCCTTGTCTCATTTGCCATATCACATCATCTGTCTTTTGTTGTTTATAATTGAAATGATATTCCCTTTTGTTTAGTCACTGTGATTGCATGCTAATGCTAATGCTAATGCTCCCTGTAACATGAGGATGATAAAGTGTTTCATACGTTCTGTCCAGCTGCAGGGACAGGCTACCTGGCTCTACTCAATGCTGACTACAAAAAGACCCCCAGACACAAGTAAGTAACAACATCATCATCATATTATTATTATTTTATGGAGTCGTGCATGGCCACGCAGTCGTGGGTGAACAGGGAGTACAGGAGAGGGCTGAGCACACACCCTTGTGGGGCCCCAGTGTTGAGGGTCAGCGAAGTGGAGATGTTGTTTCCTACCTTCATCACCTGGGGGCGGCCCGTCAGAAAGTCCAGGACCCAGACCCAGGGCCTCCAGCTTGATGATGAGCTTGGAGGGTACTATGAGGTTGAATGCTGAGCTGAATGTTGAGCCGTAGTCAATGAATAGTATTCTTACATACAGTGGGGAGAACAAGTATTTGATACACTGCCGATGTTGCAGGTTTTCCTACTTACAAAGCATGTAGAGGTCTGTAATTTTTATCATAGGTACACTTCAACTGTGATAGACGGAATCTAAAACAAAAATCCAGAAAATCACATTGTATGATTTTTAAGTAATTAATTTACATTTTATTGCATGACATAAGTATTTGATACATCAGAAAAGCAGAACTTAATATTTGGTCCAGAAACCTTTGTTTGCAATTACAGAGATCATACATTTCCTGTAGTTCTTGACCAGGTTTGCACACACTGCAGCAGGGATTTTGGCCCACTCCTCCATACAGACCTTCTCCAGATCCTTCAGGTTTCGGGGCTGTCGCTGGGCAATACGGACTTTCAGCTCCCTCCAAAGATTTTCTATTGGGTTCAGGTCTGGAGACTGGCTAGGCCACTCCAGGACCTTGAGATGCTTCTTATGGAGCCACTCCTTAGTTGCCCTGGCTGTGTGTTTCGGGTCGTTGTCATGCTGGAAGACCCAGCCATGACCCATCTTCAATGCTCTTATTGAGGGAAGGAGGTTGTTGGCCAAGATCTCACGATACATGGCCCCATCCTCCCCTCAATACGGTGCAGTCGTCCTGTCCCCTTTGCAGAAAACCATCCCCAAAGAATGATGTTTCCACCTCCATGCTTCACGGTTGGGATGGCTTTCTTGGGGTTGTACTCATCCTTCTTCTTCCTCCAAACACGGCGAGTGGAGTTTAGAGTTTAGTTTTGTCTCATCAGACCACATGACCTTCTCCCATTCCTCCTCTGGATCATCCAGATGATCATTGGCAAACTTCAGACGGGCCTGGACATGCGCTGGCTTGAGAAGGGGGACCTTGCGTGCGCTGCAGGATTTTAATCCATGACGGCGTAGTGTGTTACTAATGGTTTTCTTTGAGACTGTGGTCCCAGCTCTCTTCAGGTCATTGACCAGGTCCTGCCGTGTAGTCCTGGGTTTATCCCTCACCTTCCTCATGATCATTGATGCCCCACGAGGTGAGATCTTGCATGGAGCCCCAGACCGAGGGTGATTGACCGTCATCTTGAACTTCTTCCATTTTCGAATAATTGCGCCAACAGTTGTTGCCTTCTCACCAAGCTGCTTGCCTATTGTCCTGTAGCCCATCCCAGCCTTGTGCAGGTCTACAATTTTATCCCTGATGTCCTTACACAGCTCTCTGGTCTTGGCCATTGTGGAGAGGTTGGAGTCTGTTTGATTGAGTGTGTGGACAGGTGTCTTTTATACAGGTAACGAGTTCAAACAGGTGCAGTTAATACAGGTAATGAGTGGAGAACAGGAGGGCTTCTTAAAGAAAAACTAACAGGTCTGTGAGAGCCGGAATTCTTACTGGTTGGTAGGTGATCAAATACTTATGTCATGCAATAAAATGCAAATGAATTACTTAAAAATCATACAATGTGATTTTCTGGATTTTCTCTCCCAGTTGAAGTGTACCTATGATAAAAATTACAGACCTCTACATGCTTTGTAAGTAGGAAAACCTGCAAAATCGGCAGTGTATCAAATACTTGTTCTCCCCACTGTATGTAGGTACATGAGCAGACAAGTGAACTACACATTGAGACTGGAGACCAGCCAGTGTCTGTCCTGGGACCACCAGGAGGGCTGGACACACACCAGCTGCACACCTCAACAAGGACTGACCTCACACACCAGGGTCAACTGCAGGTAACACTCAGTCACACACACTCGCACACTCGCACACACACACACATATACACACACACACACACACACACACACACATGTTATGTTCTTCTATCCTAGTGGGGACCTCAAATTAATTTCCATTCAAAATCCTATTTTCCCTAACCCCAAGCCTAATCCTTAACATTACCATAAACCTAACCTTAACCCATAACCCGAATCCAAACCCTAAACCTAACTCCTAACCCTATTCATAACCCCTAACCCCTTACCCTAACACTAATTGTAACCCTAACACTAAACCTAACCCCTAACCATAAAATAGCCTTTGTCCTCATAGGGATGTGGGAAATGTATCCACAGGGATAGAAGAACCAACACACACACACGTTTTGTTCTTCTATTCTCGTGGGGACCCTAAATTAATTTGCATTCAAAATCCTATTTTCCCTAAACCTAAACCTAACTCTCACCCTAACCCTAGCCCTTACCCTCACCCTCACCCTAATCATAACCCTAAACCTAATTATAACCCACGATGGAATATTTCTTGTTTTACTGTCCTTGTGGGGACTTTTGGGGATTTTAGGTCCCCACCAGGACAGAAGAACCAACCCCCCCCCCCCCCCCCCCCCACACACACACACATTCTGTATACACGGACACAAACACGTGTGTGTGTTCTAGCTGTAGGCACTTGAGCCCATTGACCGTGGTCCAGCAGCAGATCCAGAGCAGCCATGATGACTCAGCAGACCTGGCCCAGTTCATCAGGTCAGTCAGACCACAGGATGGCGGATTTGTCATTTCAATGTTCATAAAGAGGGAAGTATGAGTGTTCAACTTAATTATGGTATTTTGCCATAATATGTCTCTCTCGTTTCCCCTCATCAACCCCTCCCCCTTTCACTCTCTCTCTATTTCTCCCTCTCCCTCCCCATCTCTCTTCCCTCAGTCTCCCCAGTGATGTGACGGTGGTGTGTGTGTGTGTGGTGTGTGTGTGTCTGTATGCTTTGGGCATGGTGGTGTGTAAGAGAGCTGACCTCATCTCAGAGAGGAACCAGGGAGTCTACTACCTATCTGATAACGCTCCTTCAGACACACACCTCTACTCTGTTACTATACACACCGGCCTCCGCTCCTCACCCAGCATGACCGCCAAGGTATAGTACGCTTTCCCCCCATTTTCCAGAACTCTCCCTTCTTCCTCTCTCCCTCTCCCCATACTCTCTCCTTCCTTCCCTCTCTCCCTCCCTCTCTCCTGTCCCATTATCTTCTCTGTCCTTCTATCGTTGTCCTCCCCTATCCTTCTCTCACCCCATTGGACATTTTTGTAGGGGTTAATACATTTTTCGTAAGGGAAAATGAAGTCTGAAATTTCAAAGTGGAAATGACAAACTTCAGATGCCTTTTACACCTCAAATGCACTACAAGTTCAACATTTCCTGTACTCATTATACCCCTCGTCCGAGTCATTATTATACATCATTCTCTTGTGGTAAAAGTTGTGGTAAAAGTAAACAGCCATCTATTGGTCATTGTGGAGCTCGATGGCAGTGAATGTGATGTAGTAGACTCCTCTCACTGGTGCTGTGAAGATACCTGCATCAGAGGAGAAGCAGGGAGACATCAGCAAGGCACTGTTAGTAATACTACCCTGTTGCTGGATTCAGTTTGTATAATTGAGCCTGTCTGGAGTGCCAAACAGGTGAGGTTTACACTTTTGGGACTATCCCATGGGTTCCATTGTACAAAGCAAGCTCAATCAAGTGCAGCTAATGTATGCAGCTAACACAGGTCTGGTGGTCAGTACCTGTAGTTGGGTTGTTGGCCTTGCTGATCTTGGTGAAGACTTTACTGGGGGGCCAGTAGGAGGCACTCTTTCCTCTGGTCTAAAAAAAACATCCCAATGCCCCAGTGCAGTGATTGGGGACATTGCCCTGTATAGGGTGCCGTCTTTCGGATGGGACGTTAAACGGATGTCCTGACTCTCTGTGATCACTAAAGATCCCATGGCACACTAAGAGTAGGGGGGTTAATCCCGGTGTCCTGGCTAAATTCCACATCTGGCCCTCATACCATCATGGCCACCTAATCATCCCCAGCTTCCAATTGGCTCATTCATCCCCCCTTCTCTCCCATGTAACTTTTCCCCAGGTCATTGCTGTAAATGAGAATGTGTTAAAATAAGGGTAAAAAACCCTGAAAAAAAACCTCTAGACCAGTGGGCTGTCAGTATTGAAGGGTCCTACACCATTTGAATCTGTCAAACCAGCAGAGAAGGCCACCTTTGGTCTGTCTGTGAACACAGGAGAGTCAACGCACTCATCATTTTCTATCAAGTACATTTGTTTTGTTTGTAGAGTTGTTGCTGGTACTTCTGTTGGATGAACCAAATACATCTTCATATTCATAGATAGTGGTGCTTTACCTGTATTGTCTTTCTCCAGCTCCTCCACCTTGTTCTTCTGGAGCTGCAGTTCAGTAGTGGTGATGCTCAGCTCCTCTCTAAGAGCCGTCACCTCCTTCTCACTGGCTGGCACTCTGGCCCTCATGGCTGACAGTTCAGCTGCTAGAGTTGGAATTAAGGGAATTAATGGAACAAGTAAATTATTTCACATCATAATGAACAACATTAGCTTTTACATGTCTGCTCCTACCTGCATTCTTACGTTCCATGCTGTTCAGCTCCATGCTCTGTTCCACCACCAGCTCCGGCACGTTTCCCCAAAATGTTCTTCAACGTTCTTGAACAGACTTTGAGGTAGTCTACATTTGCTCCGTTTGGTGGGTGTGACGGGTTATGGCTTGAAGCAATCTGACGTATTTGAAGGGCAGCGGTGCATTGTGAACCCACAACCTAACCCCTCGCCGTGTTTCAACTGGTCGTTCTGAAAAGCACTGTTTCCGTTTAATTGAACGTTGCATTAGGTTTTTTGCACTGAACGCAGCTCTGGGGACTTTTCTTCTCCAAAATGTATGAAAATAAAATGATGGTGACACCATTCAGATATAATTTTCCCCTCCAAAAATGAGCCTAACAACATATTGGTCCATATTATCAGGCTGGTGTGTTATTTAGCAATAAGTATTATCACCTGAAGCCCAAACGATGCAGCATAGTGGCTATAAATAAATAGCATGGGATTGCCCATCTGTATTTTTGCTTATCTTAGCTAGATCAGTGCTTCGTTAAACGGGTGTCCTGGGATGTTAAATGGGTGTCCTGGGACGTTAAACGGGTGTCCTGGGACGTTAAACGGGTGTCCTGACTCTCTGTGATCACTAAAGATCCCATGGCACACTAACAGTAGGGGGGTTAACTCCATAAAGTCCATAGTTACATGTTTTTGTTTAGTAATAAGACCTGTCCTTTCATCCTTATGTTTTGGTGTGTCAGTCTCTGTGTGTATGTGCCATCTGAATGTGTAATACTGTCTTTTACCCTCATATCTCATTCAGACACAGGCACAGACAGACACACACACACTGCAAATACACACACTGCAAATACACATTGCAAATACACACACAACCTGTATTTATCAAGTTACTATTACAACATGTTCACCTCATTACATACATTTTTCTGAGCAAACCTAGCAGAATTGTCTGATGTGTGTGTTTGTGTGTGTGTCAGGTCCATATCGTGCTGTATGGGGAGGATGGGGCGTCACAGACCAGACAACTA
The DNA here is from genome assembly GCF_016432855.1 of Salvelinus namaycush. Lineage (NCBI taxonomy): Eukaryota > Metazoa > Chordata > Actinopteri > Salmoniformes > Salmonidae > Salvelinus > Salvelinus namaycush. The sequence continues at coordinate 20,678,446 of NC_052339.1, read as the reverse complement.
CATGACCCAGAATGCCTTCTGTTCAGAAGGAACTCCAGGAACACCTTTATACTGAGGTACGAAACAACATTACAGCTACAGTATCCGCCTTTACAATGCACTACTATACATCTCTGTTTTTGTTTACTATGAGAACTGTTGTGTCATCAGTCAGCCCAGCCAGGCCAGCCAGCATGTGAAACCCTCCCTCCCTAGCAGCTGTAGCCACAGAGACAGAGACACCCCCGTACTAATACCATGTCACTGTTTGTGTGTGTCTCTCTGTAGTACTGTAGACAGTCTGGGCCCTCTGTGGGGGCTGCACCTGTGGCATGATAACACTGGCCCCTCCCCCACCTGGTACCTCAGACAGGTGGAGGTGTGTGAGGTGAAGGGCAAGGGGCGGAGCTGGCTGTTCCTAGGCCAGTGCTGGTTGGCTGTTGACGAGGGTGACAGACAGGTGGAGAGGAGACTCAGGGTCTGTGATCAGGGGCCAGGATTCACCAAGGTAACACACCTGGATGCACACATGTACACACATGCCACACGCAAGCATACGCACACACACACGCGTGTGCGCACGTACACACACCACACACACACTCTCACACCAACAGGTGATTCCCATTCAAAATTCTATTTTCCCTCTACCCTAAACCTAACCCTTACTTCTAACCCTAAACCTAACAACCCCTAACCCTAATTCTAACCCTAATTCTAAACTAAGACTGAAATAGATTTTTTACAAATGAGGACCGGCAGGCAGAATGTCCTCACTTCTCTTAATTTTAGTTGGTTTACTATTCTTGTGAGGACTTCTGGTACTCACAAGTATAGTAAAACATGAACACACACACACACACAAACTCATTGTCTAATGATGTTCTTATGTCATGTGTTGTTATGTCATCTGCTCTTAATATGTTATTTTGTCATGTGTTGTTATGTAATCTGCTCTTAATATGTTATTTTGTCATGTGTTGTTATGTCATGTGTTTGTGTAGCTGCTGTATCTGAAGCTGTCAGAGTACCTGTCAGACTTCCACCTGTGGTTGTCTGTGTACAGTGGTCCCTCCCCTAGTGTGTTCACTCACACACAGCGCCTCAGTGTGTGTCTGCTGCTGCTGCTGGGGTACATGTGTGTCAACACGTTACTCATATCTGGCCTCGACGACCAAGTGAGTCAATCAATCAATCAATCAATCTGTCATTATGGGCAACTACACTGCCCATAATGCTGTGTGTTGTTCCAGTACACCTTAGAGCTGGGCATCATCGACGTGTCTGCCGTTTCCCTAACGACGGGGTTGCTCAGCGCGCTGGCTGTGTTGCCCGTAGCGACCGCGCTGTCCTTCCTGTTCCGTCAGCCTGAGGTTAGAGTAAAGAGGTCAGAGATCAAACAGGACATGGTCAGACTGCCAGACATCTACTCTATAGAAGGTAGAACACACACACACACACACACACACACACACACACACACACACACACACACACACACACACACACACACACACACACACACACATGCAAGCACTCACTATGGCCTGCTATGGTTCTTTCTTGTGGGTGGTTGAGAACAGGTGAAAGTGAGGGAGTCAAGTGATAAATCTCTGCTCTCTCTATCTCTATATCTCTGTCTCTCTCTTTCCACCAAGCTGATGCGCTGATCGTGAGTGACTGTGTGTTTGACTCTCTCTCCTGGAACAATCTGCAGCAGTGGGCACAGGAGGCCTGGAGGAAGAAATATGAGGTGACACACTCTTCCTGTTCTTACACACATTTGGGAAAATATGTGTTTGGCTTCTATTAGATTTCCATTTTACCTCTTAGATATTATATTTGTTTACTTAATATTAGGTATCATGTTCCTCTCTCTATCTCTCATGTCTCAGGGCTCAGTGCCGAATAGGGATCTGGTAACTCAAAGAGGAGATCTGGTAATACGGGGCAGTCAGGATCTGGTAAGGGATCTGCTGACCCAGGAGAGCGTCTCCTCAGATTGCAACTCCAGTGGTTTTGACAACAGCTTGCTTGGCAGGTTGCTAGGCAACAGTGTCCCAGACAACAACAGCGTTTGCAAGGAGAGGGATCGTAACCTCAACGATAGCCCCAAACTGCTAGGCAACAACCAGGTGGGCAACAGTACCAGCAGATGCTTAGGGGGCAGGCTCAGCCCTCTACCCCGCTGGAGTCACCTCCTAGCCTGGGTACTGTGTTTGGCCCTGGGCCTCTCCTCTCTAGTGGTCACTATCGTCTTGGGGATCGGGTTAGTACATAAGACAAGGTAGCTATCATACTGTATTAAAGAGTGATACAAATGATTACAAGTGATACACATGGTACAAGTTATTTACCAGGGCGTTATTGTTTTTGTGTGCGTGCGTGTGGATGCGTGTGTATGTGTGTGTGCGTATGTTAGGTTCAGCAGCAGTAAGACTTTACTGTGGATCCATTCCGTCTTCTTCTCCCTGCTCTCCTGTGTCTTCCTCATCCAGCCAGCCATGGTAAACCAAACCCCAACGAACAAAACACAAACCCAACCTAGCATGAACCCCAACTTAACCCAAACCCAGCCAAACACAAATATAAAGCTAACCTTTGCAAACCAAAAGTGGTTGCCGTCAATAATTTACTCAGAAAAACATTGATGGAATTGGTCTGTTTGATTTTCTTTTCTAGATCCTTGCCGTGGCTGTGGTGGTCTCCTTCTGGCGCAGGAAGCGTCCGGACTTCTCCAGTTTCTCAGGAGTTCCTGGGTTTCAGGCAGAAACTCTGAAACTGTGGACCCAAGATGGCTCCTGTGTCCCAGAGCTCTTCCTGCTCAGCCCTCCTCATCCGCCCCAGGAGAGATACTCACACTTTGACAGGGTAACAACATCATCCTTCTCTAACAGACAATCAACTGCTCTGGATTTTACTCTATATTATTTAAGAATATATTAAGAAAAGTCTTTGCTGTGTTATTGACAGGTGCTGGCGGCCCGTCAGAGGGCTCGGTATCTGCGTCTGGTACGCCCACCCACTTCTGGGGAGCTGAGGAGGACAGGGGGGAGGAAGAGGAGAGAAACACTCATCCGCAAAACACTCAGGTGTGTGTATGTGTGTGTGTGTGCCTGCGTATATATGTGTGTGTGTTTCTGACCCAGTCTGTTCCCTCCATAGGGAGATGGCAGTGTGTTTCTGACCCAGTCTGTTCCCTCCATAGGGAGATGGCAGTGTGTTTCTGACCCAGTCTGTTCCCTCCATAGGGAGATGGCAGTGTGTTTCTGACCCAGTCTGTTCCCTCCATAGGGAGATGACAGTGTGTGTCTCCATGCTGTTCCTCCTACTGTGTGTAACCTATGGCAGCTCCTTTAGAGACCAGTATCACCTCAACCATGCTGTCCGAACACAGTTCACCAGGTAGGAGGGGAACAGGAATATTATCCCTTGTATCCGCAGTTTGTTGCTTGTTGTTAGCATATTCATATGTATACATTTTCACGATCAGTATGAAACAATTATTTTCAACAAAATTTAGGAGCCCACATAACCCCTTCCTGTCCATCCAAACGCATGAGGAGTGGTGGAACTGGACCTTAACCAGTGTACTGGATGGTCTGGACTGGGACACCTGGTATAACAACATATCAGCAACTGGGAAGGTGTGTGTGTGTGTGTGTGCGTGCGTGCCTGCCTGTGTCTGTGTGAGAGTGTGTGTGTCTGTGTGCGTTTGCCTGTGTAAGTGCGCACATGTGTTTTACACCCTCTTTATCTCCCCTCATGACAGGCAGGTGCTGTCCAGGGAACATGTATTCTGATAGGAGAGCCCATCTTGAGGAAGATTGATGTTTCCAACGCATCCCAATGCCAGGTAAACCAGGGGGAATGGACACATCTCATTTAACTGACTGGAAAAACACTGGGGACTGTTAAATGTTGACGTTTAAATGGCTAGGAATTACTCAGTTTTTTTAATCCTCTGTAAAACTGCAGGTTCACTTGTCCACCAGCAGAGGCTAGTGTAGTCAACATGGAGTGTATTTGAGGAATTCAAATCAAAGGAAATTACATTTTCACATGTGCCAAATACAACTGGTGTAGACTTTACCGTGAAATGCGTATATGAGCCCATTCGCAACAATGCATAGTTAAAAAGTAAGAACATTTTCAAAAAATACAAAAGGAAATAGTAGCACAATAAAATAACAATAACGAGACTATATACAAGGAGTACTGGTACCGAGTCATTTAGCAGGGGTTAGAGGTAGTTGAGGTAATATATACATGTAGGTAGAGGTAGAACGTGACTAAGCAATCAGGATATACAATAAACATAGTAGCAGCAGTGTATGCAAAGAGTGTGAAAGTGTGTCTATGTGTGAGTGTGTGTTTTGTGTGTGTGAGCGTATGTAGTCGTAGTCTATGTATGTGTGTGTGTTGGAGTGTCAGTGTAGTATGTGTGAGTCTGTGGGTAGAGTCCACTGAGTGTGCATAGAGCCAGTGCAAATAAAAAGTTGGTCAATATAAATAGTCACTACAGTCTGTAGCGCCATGCATTCAGATGCCAAGCAGTTTCCATACAAGCGGTGTTGTAGCCAGTCAAGATGCTCTCAATGGTGCAGCTGTAGAACTTTTTGAGGATTTGAGGGCCCATGTCAAATCTTTTCAGCCTCCTGAGGGGGAAGAGGCGTTGTCATGCCCTCTTCACAACTGCGTTGGTGTGTTCGGACCATGATAGGTCCTAAGTGATGTGGACACCGAGGAATCTCTCGACCCGCTCCACTATAGCCCCTTCGATGTGAATGGGGGCGTGCTCTGCCCTCCGTTTCCTGTAGTTCACGATCAGCTCCTTTGTCTTGCTGACGTTGAGGGAGAGGTTGTTGTCCTGGCAGCACACTGCCAGGTCTCTGACCTCCTTCATATAGTCTGTCTCATCGTTGTCGGTGATCAGGCCTACCACCGTTGTGTCGTCGGCAAACTTAATGATGTTGGAGTCTTGTGCGGCCATGCAGTCGTGGGTGAACAGGGAGTACATGACTAAATCTGCAGCCCTGAGGGGCCCCCGTGTTGAGGGTCAGCATGGCGGATGTGTTGTTGCCTACCCTCACCACCTGGGGCCCGTCAGGAAGTCCAGGATCCAGTTGCAGAGGGAGGCGTTCAGTCCCAGGGTCCTTAGATTAGTGATGAGCTTGGAGGACACTATGGTGTTGAACGCTGAGCTGTAGTCAATGAACAGCATTCTCACGTAGGTGTTCCTCTTGTCCAGGTGGCAAAGGGCAGTTTGGAGTGCAGTATAGATTGCGTCATCTGTGGATCTGTTGGGGTGGTATGTGAATTGGAGTGGGTCCAGGGTTTCTGGGATGATGGTGTTGATGTGAGCCATGACTAGTCTTTCAAAGCATTTCATGGCTACAGATGTGAGTGCTATGGGGCGATAGTCATTTAGCAGCTAGGTCACCCATGATACAAGTCAGTATTCGACGACCATCCATGTCTGAGGACGTCGGGAGATGACATGGTAACCGGCCACTAGGGGCAACAGTGAGCACTCTTACCTTCAAGTAGGTTTCGGTTTTGCCAAAGGTTGCATGTTCGAATACAGCGATAGAAAGTTGTTTTTGGCCTATCCCAAACCTTAACCCTTACCTTCACCATTCAGAGTTAATACCTAACCTTAATATTTTGGAGTTAATGCCTAAACTTAACTTTAAACACTTCGATATTTTACGTTTGGAACAACTTCGAAATTTGGCATTTCAGAAACGTGGATGAATGTCAAATTCTGATGTGAGACTGTGAGAGCTTGTTGCATTTAGACAGGTTAACTTGGCGTTCTTGGGCACAGGGACTATGATGGTCTGCTTGAAACATGTAGGTTTTACATACACAGTATTGCAGTACAGCTCAGATTTTACTGTCTGTGCAAACTATCACAATGTCTATGTATTCCACATTTAATTTTGCTGTGAGTGGTCTACTTTCTTTAGAAACTAGAAAATTAAGTTATTGTCTGTGTGTTTGATAGCTAAATGTATCCTGCTGGGTGAACCCATAACTAACCTCTGACCTCCCCTCAGGTGCCTCCTATAATGGCGACCTTGTTCCCAGAATGCCTCACGGCATATCCCCCACGTGAAAGAGTCTCTGGGATGGCGTTACCCATGGGGGTCAGACTTCGTCTCTGCGGTCAACTCCAGTGTTACACAGGAACTGGGACCACAGTACGACTGGGTCTAACACGGTCAGAACACAACACAACCACTCAGCACCATTATCTCAAAGAAACTACCATGTACATGAGTAAACAGACTTGAACTTTTTTCACATCATGTATGTATCACCAGGCTGTATCATAACCGGCCGTGATTGGGAGTCCAATAGGACGGCGCACAATTGGCCCAGCGTCGTCCGGGTTTGGCCGGTGTAGGCCGTCATTGTAAATAAGAACTTGTTCTTAACTGACTTGCCTAGTTAAATAAAGGTTCTTATTTTTTTTTTAATGTCTGTTCCCCTGTTCTACAACACAGACCTGAGCTTAGTCTATGATAACAGAAACCATGTTGCTGATGTCATCATGTCCTCTCTGCTCTAATTAACGCCCAGGTCAGAGTTTGTGTCCAGGCTAGAATCCCTGAGGTCCGCTGGCTGGCTGGACAGACTAACGGTAGCCATGGCAACCCAGTTCACCCTCTACAGCCCCCCCACCAACCTGTTCAACAGTGTGAACCTGATGGCCGAGAGATTACCTGGTGGAGCTTTGCACACCTCCGCCCATGTCCAGTCAGCTAGGGTCTACCATTCCCCTACTGTGTGGGACTACTTCAGTATGGCATGTCAGGTAACACCATAACACTCCTAGTCCCTAGCCCCATCCTCTAACTAACCTCTACCATATCCCCTAACATCTAACCCAGTGGTGGGAAAGCATTTGGCTTGAGGGCCACATAGGGATTTTTAATAGTGAAGATATCAAAACAATAAAATAACACACATGGAATCATGTACTAACCAAAAAAGTGTTAAACAAATCAATATATATTTGGGATTTTAGATTCTTCAATCTAAAATGTGCACCCCTACACCATCACACCTCCTCCCCCATGCTTCACGGTGGGAACCACACATGCAGAGATCGTCCGTTCACCTACCCTGCATCTCACAAAGAGACGGCGGTTGGAACCAAAAATCTCAAATTTGGACTAATCAGACCGAAGAATAGATTTCCACCGGCCTAATATCCATTGCTCGTGTTTCTTACCCCAAGCAAGTTTCTTCTTCTTATTGCTGTCCTTCAGTAGTGGTTTCTTTGCAGCCATTCAACCATGAAGGCCTGATTCCTGCAGTCTCCTCTGAACAGTTGATGTTGAGATGTGTCTGTTACTTGAACTCTGTGAGGCATTTATTTGGGGTGCAATCTAAGGTGCAGTTAACTCTAATTAATGTATCCTCTGCAGCAGAGGTAACTCTGGGTTTTCCTTTCCTGTGGCGGTCCTCATGAGAGCCAGTTTCATCATAGCGCTTGATGGTTTTTGCGACTGCACTTGAAGAAACTTAAAAAATTTCTTGACATTTTCCGCATTGACTGACTTTCATGTCTTAAAGTAAAGATGAACTGTTGTTTCTCTTTGCTTATTTGAGCTTTTCTTGCCATAATATGGACTTTGTCTTTTACTAAATAGGGCTATCTTCTGTATACCACCCCTACCTTGTCACAACACAACTGATTGGCTCAAACGCATTAAGAAGGAAAGAAAGTCTGCATATTAACTTTTAACAAGGCACACCTGTTAATTGAAATGCATTCCAACACCTCATGAAGGCAAAGGGTGGCTACTTTGAATAATCTCAAATATTAAATATATTTTGATTTGTTTAACACTTTTTTGGTTACTACATGATTCCATATGTGTTATTTCATCGTTTTGATGTCTTCACTATTATTCTATAATGTAGAAAATACTAAAAATAAAGAAAAATCCTTGGATGAGTAGGGTTGTCCAAACTTTTGACTGGTACTGTATATTATGTGTTTACTCAAACCTCCTGCGGCCCGAATTGAATGGGCTCACGGGCAGGAGTTTTCCCACCCCTGATCTCTTCCCTCCACGACAACCCCCCACATTCAGTCAGATAGGGTCTGGTCTTCCATCCACTGTCACACAGGACTACTAGCAATAAGCAGTGAGAAGTGAACTGTGAGCAGTGAATTGTGAGCTGAGCTAGAACAAAGGCCCATTCTATTAGTCTTATCTCAGACATGAAGGCCAATGATATCTGAAGGTGAATATGAGCTGTAGCTTTGTTTGCCTTCATCTCTCCTCTCCAGCTCCTTTTCCTCCTCGTCTCTCTGGTCCAGCTCGTCCTCCAGATCTGTTCTGCTAGAGAGAAAGGCATGCTGGGATACTTGAGAGACCCCCAGAGTTGGCTCCAGGTGAGAGAGAACCCCCTCCCTTCTCTCATACAGTATATACAGCAATACATTCTCTGTAAATCTGGGTTTGCTCACTGTAGTTGTCTGAGTTCTCTTTCTATCGTTTGATTGTGATCAAGCTAGCCTCTTCATACTCAGTCCTAAGCAAACTACACTGAACTTTATACCCTACAAACATTTCTCTCAGTAGGAATGTTCTTTCTGTTTGTTTAGCAATAATAGGTCAGTTTGCCCTTCTCTCTGTCTCCCTCCAGGCCAGTATACTCCTGGTAACCCTTCTCTCTGTCTCCCTCCAGGTCAGTATACTCCTGGTAACCCTTCTCTCTGTCTCCATCCAGGTCAGTATACTCCTGGTAACCCTTCTCTCTGTCTCCCTCCAGGTCAGTATACTCCTGGTAACCCTTCTCTCTGTCTCCCTCCAGGTCAGTATACTCCTGGTAACCCTTCTCTCTGTCTCCCTCCAGGTCAGTATACTCCTGGTAACCCTTCTCTCTGTCTCCCTCCAGGTCAGTATACTCCTGGTAACCCTTCTCTCTGTCTCCCTCCAGGTCAGTATACTCCTGGTAACCCTTCTCTCTGTCTCCCTCCAGGTCAGTATACTCCTGGTAACACCTCTCATTCTCCCTCCAGGTCAGTATACTCCTGGTAACACCTCTCTGTCTCCCTCCAGGCCAGTATACTCCTGGTAACCCTTCTCTCTGTCTCCCTCCAGGTCAGTATACTCCTGGTAACACCTCTCATTCTCCCTCCAGGTCAGTATACTCCTGGTAACACCTCTCTGTCTCCCTCCAGGTCAGTATACTCCTGGTAACCCTTCTCTCTGTCTCCCTCCAGGTCAGTATACTCCTGGTAACCCTTCTCTCTGTCTCCCTCCAGGTCAGTATACTCCTGGTAACCCTTCTCTCTGTCTCCCCCCAGGTCAGTATACTCCTGGTAACACCTCTCATTCTCCCTCCAGGTCAGTATACTCCTGGTAACACCTCTCTGTCTCCCTCCAGGCCAGTATACTCCTGGTAACACCTCTCTGTCTCCCTCCAGGTCAGTATACTCCTGGTAACCCTTCTCTCTGTCTCCCTCCAGGTCAGTATACTCCTGGTAACCCTTCTCTCTGTCTCCCTCCAGGCCAGTACACTCCTGGTAACACCTCTCTGTCTCCCTCCAGGTCAGTATACTCCTGGTAATCCTTCCCTCTGTCTCCCTCCAGGTCAGTATACTCCTGGTAACCCTTCTCTCTGTCTCCCTCCAGGTCAGTATACTCCTGGTAATCCTTCCCTCTGTCTCCCTCCAGGTCAGTATACTCCTGGTAACCCTTCTCTCTGTCTCCCTCCAGGTCAGTATACTCCTGGTAACCCTTCTCTCTGTCTCCCTCCAGGCCAGTATACTCCTGGTAACCCTTCTCTCTGTCTCCCTCCAGGCCAGTATACTCTTGGTAACACCTCTCTGTCTCCCTCCAGGTCAGTATACTCCTGGTAACACCTCTCTGTCTCCCTCCAGGTCAGTATACTCCTGGTAACCCTTCTCTCTGTCTCCCTCCAGGTCAGTATACTCCTGGTAACCCTTCTCTCTGTCTCCCTCCAGGTCAGTATACTCCTGGTAACCCTTCTCTCTGTCTCCCTCCAGGTCAGTATACTCCTGGTAACACTTCTCTCTGTCTCCCTCCAGGTCAGTATACTCCTGGTAACACCTCTCATTCTCCCTCCAGGTCAGTATACTCCTGGTAACCCTTCTCTCTGTCTCCCTCCAGGTCAGTATACTCCTGGTAACACTTCTCTCTGTCTCCCTCCAGGTCAGTATACTCCTGGTAACCCTTCTCTCTGTCTCCCTCCAGGTCAGTATACTCCTGGTAACACCTCTCATTCTCCCTCCAGGTCAGTATACTCCTGGTAACCCTTCTCTCTGTCTCCCTCCAGGTCAGTATACTCCTGGTAACACTTCTCTCTGTCTCCCTCCAGGTCAGTATACACCTGGTAACACCTCTCATTCTCCCTCCAGGTCAGTATACTCCTGGTAACACCTCTCATTCTCCCTCCAGGTCAGTATACTCCTGGTAACACCTCTCTGTCTCCCTCCAGGTCAGTATACTCCTGGTAACCCTTCTCTCTGTCTCCCTCCAGGCCATTATACTCCTGGTAACCCTTCTCTCTGTCTCCCTCGAGGTCAGTATACTCCTGGTAACACCTCTCATTCTCCCTCCAGGTCAGTATACTCCTGGTAACACCTCTCTGTCTCCCTCCAGGTCAGTATACTCCTGGTAACACCTCTCTGTCTCCCTCCAGGTCAGTATACTCCTGGTAACCCTTCTCTCTGTCTCCCTCCAGGTCAGTATACTCCTGGTAACCCTTCTCTCTGTCTCCCTCCAGGTCAGTATACTCCTGGTAACCCTTCTCTCTGTCTCCCTCCAGGTCAGTATACTCCTGGTAACCCTTCTCTCTGTCTCCCTCCAGGCCAGTATACTCCTGGTAACTCTTCTCTCTGTCTCCCTCCAGGTCAGTATACTCCTGGTAACACCTCTCATTCTCCCTCCAGGTCAGTATACTCCTGGTAACACCTCTCATTCTCCCTCCAGGTCAGTATACTCCTGGTAACACCTCTCTGTCTCCCTCCAGGTCAGTATACTCCTGGTAACCCTTCTCTCCGTCTCCCTCCAGGCCATTATACTCCTGGTAACCCTTCTCTCTGTCTCCCTCCAGGTCAGTATACTCCTGGTAACACCTCTCTATCTCCCTCCAGGTCAGTATACTCCTGGTAACCCTGGTGTACTACATCTACTACATCTATCAGTCCATTCTGACTCTGGAGGTCGTTGACCTGCTGCAGCGACACGACTTCAGGACGCATGTGGATGTCAGCTTACTGTCTACCTGGGAACAGGTGAGAATGGGAGAGAGTGAGGTGTGTGTGTGTGTATGATGATGATGATGATGATGTTGATGATGAGTCCTCTGTATCTCCAGCACACCCATACACTGCGTGGCATACTGCTCTTCCTCCTGGTGGTGCGGTGTATGTGTTTGTCGGGGGTTAACAGAACCATGGCCGCCTCAGTGACTCTACTCAGACTCGCCTTCTCCAGACTCCTCTGGCCAATGGTAAACAACCCACAGACACAGCAACCTTTCACCTTCTACCTTAACTACAAACAGTCCGCATGGAAACTATTTAAAATATAATAATCCTAATTTAAATGTAAAAAAAAAAAAGAAGAAGTTTCAAGTAACAGTTCAGTAGTACAGTTCAGTACTTCAGGTAAAAGTTAATTGGTTAAAATTCAAGAGGTCATTATGTTTCTAGAGTGTGTGCTTATGTTTGTACCGTTTCTATTCTGTCCCCAGCTGTCAGGAGTTGTCCTGTTGGTGGCTCTGTCCTCTGTGGGAAACCTGCTGCTCCTGAGAAGGTCCTGGGGGTCCAGCTCCCTGCCCCACTCCGTCTTCACACTCCTGTCTCTCTCCAGGGGCCAACTGGGCTCCAGGGCCCCATCCCTGCCCATGGCCTCTCAGCCCCACCAGCTCCACAGCCCCAACAGCCTGTCTTTGTCTTTCTACCATGGAGCTCTCTGTCTCACCCTCACTGTGGCCTGGACAGCAGTGGTACTCATTAAACCTTTTGAAACACTTTTTATAATACTGTTTTTGTCAGGTGTGTGCGTACTGGTAGCGAAGTCAGGTGCAGGAGAGCAGAGATTTGTGAACAGGCGCACACTTTGAGGCAAAAGTGCAAAACGCGCAAAAACAGTCACAATAATTATGTTTAACAATAAACATCTTTGTGAAATACCACGGGAAAAACAAACCAGTCTGGCGCGTCAACAACAAACACGTAACACAAACAATCTTACACAAAGACATGGGGAACAGAGGAACAAATACATGTAGATTGATTGGGGAATGAAAACCAGGTGTGCAGGGACAAGACAAAACAAATTGATACATGAAAAATGGAGCGGCGATGGCTAGAAAGCCGGTGACGTCGACCGCCGAACGCCGCCCGAACAAGGAGAGGAGCCGACTTCGGCGGAGGTCGTGACAGTTTTGAAACACTTTTTATAATACTGTTTTTAAACATTTGTGTTTGATAAAATCCTTGACATAAATCAACTCGTTTCCCAGGTGATCCAGAGACAACAAACATACACGTAGTCTACCCTACAGTACTGTGTGTATACATCACCCTGTACTTTGTTGTTGCTTTATCCAGCCCTAGCAAGCTACATCAGTCTGCTGTAAACCCTCTGCTCCTGTCTGTTTGTCTGTCTCTAGTTGATTGGAATCGTCTCCTCGTTAGTGAGAGCTGCTAAACTAGCTGGTAGGAGGAGGAGCCTACTGACTCTCTGTGACGTGGTTGGCTACGTCAGGGACCGGGCGGCTGTGCTCATTGGCCAACGCAGACAGAGATGGACAGATAGCCATGCCCACAGGAGAGTGAGTGACCTTTGACGTCCATGCTAATGTCTGAAAGATAGTTTTGAAGATAGGACTGCTTTGCTTTGACTGTCAATGAAAGCAGAGAATAACCTTGTGGTTTAGATTGAGGTATGGAAGGGGTTAACTGGCTGATATATATTTTTTCTCCTCAGAGTTTTTACCTGGAGGAATTTGAGAGCCTGGTGGATGAGCTGCAGTTTAGACTAAATGCCTTCTCTAACAGTCTGCACCACACCCTACCTCCTAAAGATATCTTCTTCCCCACCCAGAGCCCGTCCAGCCTGGCTTCACAGGTGGGCACACCTGGGTGTCTCACCCACATTGTCTGAAACAACCCGCCAGTGTATATATGATTTAGGCATAACCTTTGAATATGTAAGCCTCTGTGAAGCAATCTAGGTGGAGTTACTTAGACATGTCCCACTTTCAATTTGAACTGGCCACCATCTCATGAGCTGTCTCTGACTCCAGCACAGTTTTAAGGGTGTGTGTTTCTTTTGTAGCGCTCTGCTGCCAGTGAAACAGCACACATGACTGAAGAGACACTTCTCAATGATCCCCCTGACATCACCAATCTCCCACTGACCTCCAGGGAACACTCACCTGACGCACACCACTACAGGTAAAACCACAACTAAATATAATTCACATCAAAAACAGCATAAGCCTGCCATAGAATGGCAGAGGTGATTCACTGAACTATGTTCTCCCAGTGACTACTTGATTATTTGAGTTTATGTTTAGGCTTTAGCTCAGTTAGCTAGCATAGCCCTAAGTCACTCAGATGGCCTGGGTTGTTAACCAGTTGTTTTTATTTCCATCCCAGGTCTCAGCTTGAGTTGGAGACCCTCCACCATCTGCAGCAGTCAGGCCAGAGGAGGCAGACCCCAGCCCCAGCTGGGGGACTCTCAAGTAGGGTAGGGACATCCGGCAGTCCCCTGCATAGTGGAGCACCAGGGAGGAACTCCCGAGAGCACCCATCAGACAGAAACCTCCAGAGCTCCACCTCCATAGGGGGGCCAAGCTACCTCTCCTCCCCAGATTCGGTGCACCTAGCTGAGGCTCGGACATGGGACAACATGCCTCAGATCCAGAGCCTAACAGGCTGGATAGATAATCAGCTGGTTAAGACTGTGATTCTGGAGAATCAGATCAGCCAGTGGACCACTGTCGGTCGGTCTGGTAAGAAGAGCCACAGAAGTCCCAGAAACACCCAATGGGCTACAGTAGAGGGGCCCAGCTCCAGATATACCACTGCTTCTGGGGTGGTGGAGGGCCATGGAGGGCCACACAGGGCTGTGGTGGAGGTTATGGTCCATGGGCGCCCGGAGACTGAGCCAGAGGAGGAGGGATTCCTAGGGACAGTCAGACAGTGCTGGGGTTAACACTGTATGGCGAGTCTAATGAATTAATTATCTTCATCAATATGCTATTCAAGAGGGATATTTTGAAAAAAACATGTTTAAATACTCTGTGTGGAGGGAATCAGGCTTAATTACAAGTATTCAGTAGGCGACTGCTTGTGTCACCATGTCTATTTTCAAAAACATTAAATAAACAATCTGCCCTGGTTGTAAAACAAATAAATAAATGGTGTGTAAAATACATTCTCAAATAAATGGTGTGCAGGATAGGGTGAGGGGAGCGCACACTGTTTCTTGAAAGAATGAACATTACAACATGGCTCACTGACTAACCAACTAATATGCTTACAGGACAGTTGCATTGTTGCAGCAATCCAGAGACGTCCTTGCACAATAAATAAATAAACCTCTTCATGATCCTGTTGATATCAAAAGTACTAGTACAACTTTTTTCTTGTTTTATGTTCACTCACTGTTGAAAAACAGTAGTCCATTCAGTCCAATGACATTACAACAATTGGTAAACTATCCAATGACACCCTCGAACGTACAGGATCCAGGAATTAAGTGGCGGTACGCAATTGGAGGAAAACCGACGATGACAGCCAATTAGAACGTGGCAAGTCAGACAAATTCAATTTCGGGAGGTGGGGAGCGTGGTTTCTGAAGTCTTTCTAGTTTGTATGAAACCATAAGACAAAGATCAGTTTAACGCCACTTCAGGAATGATCAAGCGCTACAGAGATTGCTAATAATAGACACATTTGATTATATTCATCAGTTACTAGCTTAAAGGAAGAAGTCTCACTCGTTACACGGATAGCATCCCATTGGAAAACCTGACAATGAGAAAGATAGCGCTGCTGCTAATTGTCTTGCTTGGCGTTGCCCAATTTGCCACTGTTATCCAATGTGAAGAAGATGGTAAGTAGCTAGCTAACGTTAACTAGTAATGCATTAAGTTAGCCAGGTCGTGTACACGCAAGCTAGCTGGCTTCTTCTGTCGTTATAATTAGCCAGTCAGCTCGTATTCGCGAACTAGTTGGGTAACTAGCTAGCTAATTATTAACTGATGGCTAGATTTTATAGAATGTTGTGCGTGCACGCGCACTCTGTAATGTTACAGCGTGGTTTTGTTTAGCTCTTATGACTAATTCCATTGCATAACATTGGGTCATTGGACATCCCATTTATTTAACCTTGTGAGGAAAGTGCCCCGACGCTGCACAAATGCTCAGTATAAACGCAAATACACCTTGCACGCGATACAGTTTTGGAAAGATTTGGAACTTAACTCTCATAGGAATGACGAACATTTCTAATACTAAAGATACAATTACTGTACTCAGTGTAATCCATCCACGGGACAGGTGTGGCATATCAAGACCAATACACAGGTGCAACTTGTGCTGGGGAAAATAAAAGGCCACTCTAAAATGTGCAGTTTTGTCACACAACACAATGCCACAGATGTCTCAAGTTGAGGGAGTGTGAGATTGGCATGCTGACTGCAGGAATGTCACGGGAGCTGTTGCCAGATAATTTAAATTTAATTTCTCTTCAATAAGCCGCCTCCAAGGTTTTAGAGAATTTGGCAGTACGTCCAAACAACTGCAGAACACGTGTAACCATGCCAGCCCAGGACCACAGCTGGCTTCATGTGTGGGATGGTCTGGCAAGCAACCCGGACAGCTGATACAACTGTGGGTTTGCACAACCAAAGAATTTCTGCACAAACTGTCAAACCTTCTCAGGGAAGCTCATCTATGTGCTCATCGTCCTCACCAGGTTCTTGACCTGACTGCAGTTCGGTGTTGTAACTGACTTCAGTGGGCAAATGCTCACCTTCGATGGCCACTGGCACGCTGGAGAAGGGTGCTTTTCACAGATGAATCAGTTTCAACTGTAACGGGCAGAATGCAGACAGCGTGTGTTTGGGTGAGAAGTTTGCTGATGTCGATGTTGTGAACAGAGTGTCCCACGGTGGGGTTATGGTATGGGCAGGAATAAGCAATGGACAACAAACACAATTGCATTTTATCAATGGCAATTTGAATGCACAGATACTGTGATGAGATCCTGAAATGGTCACACCAGATACTAACTGGTTTTATGATCCACCCTACCATTTTTTTAAGGGATCTGTGACCAACAAACGCATGTCTATATTCCCAGTCATGTGAAATCCATAGATTAGGGCCTAATGAATTTATTTCAATTTACAGTTCATACAGTTGAAGGAACTCTAACTCAGTAAAATCTTAGAAATTGTTGCATGTTGCATTTATTTTAGTTCATTGTATGTTCCATGCTTTCAGCTGAGAACCCAAAAGGTGGGCCTGCTGTAAGCTCCCCAGGGTTTGAGAGCTAGGTTTTGTTGCAACGCAAACCCAACTGTGCTGTCTTGACTTGTTGCTAGACGTTCTGTGGATTTCAGTGTTATCTATGTTTGCTGATGTAGCAGAAGTCGATGAGGTTGATGACAGTGATGATGAAGAGCAGGATGATGAAGATGATGGAACAGAGGTGAAGGATGAGAACGGAGTGTTGGTCCTGACCGACAACAACTTTGACACGTTCATGGAGGGCAAGGACACTGTGCTGGTTGAGTTCTATGCCCCATGGTAAGTTTGCGTAAAGGGAGAGTTGACAATAAGAAGTCAATATTTGTCAGTCATTGGCGACGTGTCCATCCACATCTATTGTGCAGCTCTTGGTAGCTGATAATGCAGTGTGAAAACCGGAAGGCCTTCATCTCAAATGCATGGGATATATGCACCATTGAAATAATTTTCCCCTTGATTGACACTTCTCTAATCTGTTCTCCCCTCTCGCAGGTGTGGCCACTGTAAGCAGTTTGCTTCTGAGTATGAGAAGATCGCCCAGAGTCTGAAAGAGAATGACCCCCCAATCCCTGTGGCCAAGGTGGATGCGACCAAGTCCAGTTCCTTAGCAAGTAGATTTGAGGTGTCGGGATATCCCACCTTCAAGATCATGAAGAAGGGGGAGCCTGTGGAGTATGATGGAGCCAAGAATGAGCAGGGTAGGACAACCACTAACAAGACTGAGCTGGTAGCCTGGCTGTCTCTGTTTCTGTATTTGACTACGCTAGTACATCTTGGCCTTGTTTGACTAAAGCGGAAACGGACTGGTACACAGGCTACTATCTTAGTTTCACTTCAGTAGCATTGGTAATGTTATAACTGACTGAAACACAATCACATTGTGGCTCGAGTGAAAGAGGTAACCCAGCCGGACTGGATTGCAACCCCCTTCCAGTTTCAGTTTAGTAACACTATTAATGTGGGAACTGTGGTTGTGTTTCAGCCATTGTGGCTCAAGTGAAGGAGGTGGCCCAGCCAGACTGGAAGCCCCCTCCTGAGGCAACCCTGGTGCTGACCAAGGACAGCTTTGACGATGTGGTCAACAACGCTGACATCATCCTGGTGGAGTTCTACGCCCCATGGTCAGTCAGTCCACCTCCAGACAACGTTTAGGATGCTTCTCAATGATCTAGTCACTTCATGTCCTTGTCTCCTCTTCTTCATCTGCACTGGTCTGATGCATGAAATCTATCACTTCCTTTGTGGTTTCTATCTAGTAAAGGAGTGGAGGTGATTAAAATAGCTTTATATGAAGCTTCATGACTGTTGTTCCTGCCTAACGAAGCGTTATGGTGCTATTTTAACTGTCCCTCCAGGTGTGGCCACTGTAAGCAGCTGGCTCCAGAGTATGAGAAGGCAGCCAAGGACCTGAGCCAGCGCTCTCCTCCCATCCCCCTGGCCAAGGTAGACGCCACCCAGGAGAAGGACATCGCCATCCGTTTCGGGGTGTCGGGGTACCCCACCCTCAAGATCTTCAGGAAGGGGAAGGCCTTCGACTACAACGGCCCCAGAGAGAAGAGTGGTATGTCCACTTCAGACTGTTTCAGACACTACCCAATAACTAAATATATCTGCTAACATTATGGATTTTAGGACATGTCCCATTGTAATGATATAGCCAAGTGTTCTAACTATTCTGTGTGTTCTCTCTGTGTAGGAATCGTTGACTATATGAGCGAGCAGGCAGGGCCTCCCTCCAAGCAGGTGCAGATGGTGAAACAGGTGTCAGAGTTTATCAAAGATGGTGATGACGCTGTCATAGTGGGTGTGTTTTCCTCGGACCAGGTTACGACCTACGACCTCTACCTAGAGGCCTGTAAGTATTCAATCATTTTTAATTAACAATGCTTTGGTGTACACAGTGCAGGGTTCACACAAGGTGCTTCAAGTACTTGAATTTGGTACTGGCATACCTTGAAAATCTGACATTTTCTCAAGTTGGTACTTTTATTTAATCCATTTTAGAATAAGGCTTTAATGTAACAAAATGTGGAAAAAGTCAAGGGGTCTGAATATTTTCCGTATGTATAAATTAACGAGACACCTGTGATTCATGCCTGTCTCAGTGGACTAATACATTGCAGAGGCTGCGAGGATGGCTCACCAGTAGTACGTTTACCATTAATTCCCATTTCTAATCTACAATGTTTGTTTGGTTACAGTAATTTGTTAATGTATTCAATTATTCGTTTTTTACCGTTCTCATTGTCTGAGTGGACACTTCGTTTGCGGACTGCACAACCTAGGCTACACTTGTGAGGAACAAGTTTTCATTCCATTTACATCTCGTTCTTGGTACTTCATAGTACCAAAACATTACCTCATCCAATGGCATATGTCAATTCTAGATACTCCCATCTCAAATACACTCCCTCCCTGGACAAGCTAACTGAGTATATGACCTAGAAGTCACTCTCCTATCTCAAGATTCATGCAACATCAGAGGGGTAATACAATGGTTCCAGACACTGCCATACTACTCCCCCCAATGGGAAAAGGAGGGTGACTGGCATACAGACATTGTGGAGCCCTTCACATGGTTTAACAGATGCATTCACATATGAAGACAATGTTCCATTCTGATATTCTGCATATTACCAGACATGTAAAAGACAGGCCTGACCTCTCCCCTCTCTGGGCCCCAAGTGACTTTTCCCTAGAGAAGAAAGGAAAATGCAACTGCCGACAGTATAGTCCAAAAAGAGACATTCTAATGACAAGTATCTCACATAAGCATATTATGAAAGTAAATAAAACGTCTTATTTATTTATGTTCCCTAACTAATTCTGATTCAGCTACGACAGCGCTCTTGTCAATGTTGCGTAAGGATGCGCACCAGTTTACCCATAGAAGTAGGCCTAGGCTACCTGGCCTGCGCGTAAAATGTAGGCCTATAAATTTGCACATCTGATAGTATTTCTGATTGTCTTAAGCTCCACAGTGATGGTGAATTCTCAAATAATGTTTTTCTTCACCTCAAACGGCACGTAATCAATCTGTTTTTACATCCATTAAGACTACGTTGAGGAACTTGTCAATTTGTAAAATCTTTCCAGCTCTTTTGATAACCACTCAGCACGATGGGAAGGGGGGGAGGGTGTCATGCTCTGATCCGGTGGCAACATAATAAAATAGGCCCACCTGATTTACTTATCCCTTGCACAAATAGCCTACAGCTTTGTCAGTCCAGAGCTCACTGGCACAGGAAACTGAGGGCCTAGAATATTCTATACAATATTGCCAGTTTGCTAGCACCAGCTTCAGGCTGGACCAAGTTAATAGTTGATACAATGTTTAAAGTTCCTTGTAGACAGGCCATGCGTAGCCAATGTGATTCATAGGATATTTCTTTTTATCAGAGTATTTTCTACCTGCAAGCTACACTGTTTCTATTTGTTGGCTTTATGGAGGCTATTTTTACATTGTTGGCAATAGAAGTTACTTTTAGAATTTCGATTAACCACTTGATGATTTTCAGATACGAAGACTTTATTATAAATTAAATTGAACTGTTCCACGGAAATGTGCATATGACAATCATAACTGGCACGCAGTTTGGTAGAAATGGTAAGATAAATTGGCATTCTAAATGGGAAAGGTTGATGACTCTTGTTGTAGACATTACCTACTGGTAACTTCAGAAGCTTACTGGCAGACTCTGCCAAGGCCAGCTGGAAGAGAATCGGGAACAGTTAAAAAAAATATATATATATATTCTTCTGGTTAGGCTATCTTGATCTTGCTCCTTGTCATTTGTGTGTCTTGATTATTTAATCAGTGTGCTTAAAGCATAAGACGAGCTCAGTAGCCTACCTACAGTATAGTTGATTTTCTTCAAACATATAGGGTGTGTCTATAGGAAACTCCACGTTTTTAAAAATGTTTTTTTTTTGTCTGGGACAGCCCTATAAACAACATACACTGCTCAAAAAAATAAAGGGAACACTTAAACACAATGTCACTCCAAGTCAATCACACTTCTGTGAAATCAAACTGTCCACTTAGGAAGCAACACTGATTGACAATACATTTCACATGCTGTTGTGCAAATGGAATAGACAAAAGGTGGAAATTATAGGCAATTAGCAAGACACCCCCAATAAAGGAGTGGTTCTGCAGGTGGTGACCACAGACCACTTCTCAGTTCCTATGCTTCCTGGCTGATGTTTTGGTCACTTTTGAATGCTGGCGGTGCTTTCACTCTAATGGTAGCATGAGACGGAGTCTACAACCCACACAAGTGGCTCAGGTAGTGCAGCTCATCCAGGATGGCACATCAATGCGAGCTGTGGCAAGAAGGTTTGCTGTGTCTGTCAGCGTAGTGTCCAGAGCATGGAGGCGCTACCAGGAGACAGGCCAGTACATCAGGAGACGTGGAGGAGGCCGTAGGAGGGCAACAACCCAGCAGCAGGACCGCTACCTCCGCCTTTGTGCAAGGAGGAGCACTGCCAGAGCCCTGCAAAATGACCTCCAGCAGGCCACAAATGTGCATGTCAGCATATGGTCACACAAGGGGTCTGAGGATCTCATCTCGGTACCTAATGGCAGTCAGGCTACCTCTGGCGAGCACATGGAGGGCTGTGCGGCCCCACAAAGAAATGCCACCCCACACCATGACTGACCCACCGCCAACCGGTCATGCTGGAGGATGTTGCAGGCAGCAGAACGTTCTCCACGGCGTCTCCAGACCCTGTCACGTCTGTCATGTGCTCAGTGTGAACCTGCTTTCATCTGTAGAGAGCACAGGGCGCCAATGGCGAATTTGCCAATCTTGGTGTTCTCTGGAAAATGCCAAAAGTCCTGCACGGTGTTGGGCTGTAAGCACAACCCCCACCTGTGGACGTCGGGCCCTCATACCACCCTCATGGAGTCTGTTTCTGACCGTTTGAGCAGACACATGCACATTTGTGGCCTGCTGGAGGTCATTTTGCAGGGCTCTGGCAGTGCTCCTCCTTGCACAAAGGCGGAGGTAGCGGTCCTGCTGCTGGGTTGTTGCCCTCCTACGGCCTCCTCCACGTTTCCAGATGTACTGGCCTGTCTCCTGGTAGCGCCTCCATGCTCTGGACACTACGCTGACAGACACAGCAAACCTTCTTGCCACAGCTCGCATTGATGTGCCATCCTGGATGAGCTGCACTACCTGAGCCACTTGTGTGGGTTGTAGACTCCGTCTCATGCTACCACTAGAGTGAGAGCACCGCCAGCATTCAAAAGTGACCAAAACATCAGCCAGGAAGCATAGGAACTGAGAAGTGGTCTGTGGTCACCACCTGCAGAATCACTCCTTTATTGGGGGTGTCTTGCTAATTGCCTATAATTTCCACCTTTTGTCTATTCCATTTGCACAACAGCATGTGAAATTTATTGTCAATCAGTGTTGCTTCCTAAGTGGACAGTTTGATTTCACAGAAGTGTGATTGACTTGGAGTTACATTGTGTTGTTTAAGTGTTCCCTTTATTTTTTTGAGCAGTGTATTATTGAGTAGAACTTGTAAGGTTCCCCATGAGGTTGTGGCGATGAACTTTTACAAATTGATGGTCCTTGAAAATAAATATTAGTGCTTGAAAAAATACTTAAGTCCTTGAATTTGACTTACCACGGTCTGTACGAACCCTGAGTATGACTATACATAGCATGCTATATGTTTAGTATTGAGGGTGTATAGGAAATTCCTTCTCTCCTGGTGAGGCTTTCTAAAAGGAATCAATAGTGATTGTATTGTACTCCGTGTTCCCCTCCTATCTGTCCTCCCAGGTCATGTTCTTAGAGAGGACTTCAAGTTCCTCCATACCTTCAGTTCAGACTTGGCCAAGCTCCTCAAGGCCTCCCCCGGCCAGGTCGTCATGGTGCAGCCTGAGAAGTTCAGGTCCAAGTACGAGAAAGCTTCACACACACTCACCATCAAAGTAAGTCTGTCCACAAGGTGTGTGCGTTTGTCTAACCTCAGGTAGACTTCAATGAAGCATGCTCTCCTGACCTAAGAAAATGCTGAAATGATTTGTGCATGTTTAATGTTGTAAGATGTTCTCATAACCTGGCCTGGCCTATCTCTCCTTTTCAGGACTCCACAGAGGTGTCTGAGGTGCAGGACTTTTTTAAGAAACACATCCTGCCACTGGTGGGTCACAGGAAACAGAGCAACGACGCTAAACGCTACACCAAGAGGCCGCTGGTCGTTGTCTACTACGGTGTGGACTTTAGCTTCGACTTCAGGAAAGGCAAGTGTCCTCAACCCCTTATTTCCTAGGTTGTGTGAATATTGTCTAAAGCTGCGTAGCTTCCATAATACCTTGTCATGCTGAAGAGCTGGAACAAAAGCCTGCACTACCAGTAGCTCTCCTCCAGGACCGGCGGTTGGAGAACCTTGGCGGTGTTAATTGGAGCTCATCTCATGCCTCATGTCTGATAACCCCTTCTATTTCTGTTCTAGCCACCCAATTCTGGAGGAGCAAGGTTCTGGAGGTGGCCAAGGATTTCCCAGAATACACCTTTGCCATCGCTGATGAGGAGGACTACTCAGATGAGCTGAAGAGCCTGGGGCTCAGCGACAGCGGGGAGGAAGTCAATGTGGGGATTCTGGGAGATGGTGGCAAGAAGTTTGCCATGGAGCCTGAGGAGTTTGACTCTGAGGTGCTGAGGGAATTCATCATGGCCTTCAAGAAAGGTGAGCTTTACAGCAATTATAAAATGTCAGGTCTTTAAACCACAACATGTTGTATTGAGTTACATATTAACCTGAGTTGAGTACCTTGTCTGCAGCCAGCCAAATATAATCAGTATGTGACAGGTCGTCATTGCCAATATCGTGTAATGGACTATACATTATTGTCCATTGGTCACCATATCTGTCCATTCTTGTCTCCCTCTCTGTAGGCAAACTGAAGCCTGTCATCAAATCCCAGCCGGTGCCCAAGAACAACAAAGGCCCTGTGAAGGTAGTGGTTGGAAAGACCTTCGACGACATTGTCATGGATACCAAGAAAGACGTCCTGATCGAGTTCTACGCCCCGTGGTGTGGTCACTGCAAGAAGCTGGACCCTGACTACACCGCCCTGGGCAAGAAATACAAGAACGAGAAGAACCTGGTCATTGCCAAAATGGATGCCACGGCTAACGACGTGCCTCACGACAGCTACAAAACAGAGGGCTTCCCTACCATCTACTTTGCGCCTAGCAACAGCAAGCAGAGCCCAATCAAATTTGAGGGTGGAGATAGAACCATAGAAGGATTTAGTAAGTTCTTGGAACAGCACGCCACAAAGTTGTCACAGAGCAAAGATGAACTTTAAAAATCTCTTTCTGAGTAGGCAAGAACTTTAACCATGCCAGTGTAGAGACTACAGGTTCTAGGTGCCCTGGAGGAGCCGAGGGAAGACTGTCAATTCCAAATCAACCCTTCCTAGCCCCTACACCCTAGCCACCTATGTGCAAGATGGAGCTACCACCATATGTATCCAACCCTCTCAGATCTCCACTAGGGCCTAGTGTTTAGGGGGTCGGAGTTGATTTGTGTCCCCACAGAGGGCTGTTACTGAGTTTCTCTGATTTACCAGATGTAAAAAATAAAAAAATCTAAAGAAATCTGATCAAATCAAGAGATTCTGCTTTTGTTTTCCATGTCTAAAAGCATGTAAGCACTGCGAGTTCTAAGCCTTTTTAAATAAAGCATGAACTGATGTGGTAGTTGTGTGTACTGAGTGGTGGGGTGCATAATTCTTATCCTTGTCAGCTGTACTGAGGACAGGATAGGTGAAAGCAAAATTAAGGAATGTTGTCTGTCCTATTATATAGGATGGGAGTATTCAACTCTTACCATACAAGGTCCAGAGCCTGCTGGTTTTCTGTTCTACCTGAATTAATTGCACCCCGTCTAAATCATTCCCTGAATAGAGGTTATTATATTCTATTAAGATTAATTGTTTTTAGTTTCAGTTTTTAGATCCACTTTACTACTTTGTTTTATAAAAACATTTGGTTTTATATTTAGCTTTAGTGTTGGACAGATGTGTGGGAGGCTAGGCTCCATGTATGTGTTGTATCATTTTTGGGGATGTCCATTCCTGCAACTGGGGCATTAATGCATAAGGTGATGGGTTAGGTTTAACGGTAGACTTTAAGAATACCTAGATGCACGACATAAACTAGTGAGTCAATATCTGCAACAACCAGGAGGGTTGAAGAGCAACGCTAAACTTCTCCGCTGTTTTGGTATCATAGCTGCTGTGAAACTTGCACATGCGCAGATACTCCGTCTGACAGAGTGCAGTCTTGCATGTTCTCATCTCAATGGCTGTTTTCGAGTGGATCAATTTGAAAGGTGGTGACCATCTATTTTGGGGATAAAAAAATTGTCCAACTTGGACCAACATGTCAACTTCATTAACTTTACAAAAATTATGTGATCAAAGATGACATTTTGACTGTAGTCGTCTGCAGTTGCTATTCAAATTCATCCTGCAGGGAACGCCTGCATTGCGTGAGGCTCTATTGTCAACCAATCATTAAGGTGTTTTTATTTGACCCACACGAATGTGACCAAAGACATGACTGAAACAACCAATTTGCACGGTGTACAGTAGATATATACAAATGTGATCTGAGGTTCTCACTAATTGTACAATGTCCACACATGGTTTCAGATTGTTAGTATGTGTGATATAGAATGGCAACACTCATTGTTTCCTTTAGGGAGTGGATGAAATTTACACAATTGTTACCTGATGGAAAATGGGGGATGGTCATGTTTTTACATTTCAATCAGGGGGAGGGTCATGTAATCCGTTACTCCCCGACCATAAATTACATGTAATCTGTTACATGTAAGGGATTACAAAAAAATGAACTAATCTGTTACGTTACCAGCAAAACTATTGTAATCAGATTACAGATACTTTTGAAGAACTAGATTACTTCGAGGATTACTTTTAAATTCAGAAAGCATGTTTGAGGAAAGAAATCTTTGACACTTGTTTTCTCAATGACATTGAGAGAGGCAGAGCCCCACCTGTTTTGAGACCCACATTTTTTGCAAAAACATATAAATATATATTTGGGGGGGGCTTGCCTGTTTTGCATGTATTTTGGCATTAATACGTGTCACATATCGGAAATGTTTGCGAACAATGTAAAAAAGTATATTGAGTTAATAACGCCGCATACAAACATGGTCTCTTTTTGTTTTCTTGAGTAAGGAAGCTCCGAAATGCAGGTGTTTCAGCCTAGCTCAGTGCTTTCTGTGGTGGTGGGGCGGGCCAGCAGAAAATAGGAGCATTGCACCGTGATTGGCTCAGTGTTCTGTCACTCATGGGGACCTTACGCAATCGCCAAGCTTAAGTGCTTAGAAAGGGTAGACATCCAACATTTCAGCCCTTTGGGTCCTGCCATAGAGTTATATTAGAGTTATATTACAAGTGCCCTTCCAAGAAGGCTCAGGGTCATTGGCCACAGAAATTATGTAAAATCACATATGTACAGTAGCTTTGATTGGACTGATGTCCATGTCAACATCTTACTTTCACAATCTTAGCTAGCAGTCATCATCATGAATCAAGTCTACTGGCAAATCCTTTTTAATCCTTGTCATATGAAGAGAAATAATGAAGAAAAAATATAGATAAAACGTATCAGTGCTCATCGGCCATTGGACATAAACATTACACAACAAGTTGGAAATCGTAAATTCAACAATGAGTCGTTTGTAAGGATAGGTGACAGTGGCTAACTGCAAGCATTGCAACTGGGAAGTCGGAAATAAACAGCTCAAAACATTTTGAATGGTCATTCAACTCGGATTTGTAAATCCGGCATCTTTCTCTTTGATGACAAAATTTGCCCACGAAGGACCGCTGCCCCACTTTCCTGTTCAAGCACATCACAACAACGTGAGTCCAAAAATGCTGCTACATAAATTATGTAGGATGCCAGGGAGATATGTATCCTGTAGCTAAGAAAGTAATACTAAGTGTATGTTGTGTAGTAAACTGTTAGTAGCCCATGTGCCTCACCCTAATAATTTGGCCGGTGTATGCTTGTTTACTAACTTTTGTTGTACAGCTTTGACAGTGCTACTGATAGTAGTGGTGGCGCTTGGCTTGCACGTGCAAATTCAGCACACACAACATTCTGTAATAGAATTGTGTTATTTGAGGTGTCAATTTAAAAGCTTATTTAACGTGTCAAATAGTGTTATATGATGTGTATCTTTTTTGACAAACACCCAAAGGTATTTCAATGTGCCTCACCCTAATAATTTGGTCTATTTTAACCTCTTAATTTTTCCTACTGTTCTAACTTGGTGGTGCACATGTAGCCTATAACCTGTTTAAGATAAATGTAATAATTGAATATGGTAAGAGCTTTCATTGTCTGCTTATATGCCCCCTTTAGTTATCCTACGGTTCTGACTTGTTGTACAGGGAGTACACTGTAAGAACGGCCCATGTTCTGAATTCTGTCTCAGTACATTTCAAAAGTGTTGAACAAATAGTTATATTGACTACGTCAGTCCTAGCTCGCTCATTAATCATTAATCGCTCATTAATTAAACTCTTATCCGCTTGTCGTCCCCTTATGCCATAGTTTGTACAAATCTCAATTGTCATTAGAAATCACATTTCTTTAAATGAGGCAGAATGAACTGTTTCGCTGCCAGACAAGGCTCCGCTGATAGCCAGGTGTAGCAGTGGTAAGATGTTGGGACAGCTTTAACAGTTTGTGGATACCGTTTGTCAAGGTTATAGTGCAATTAATGTATTGTTTAGTGTCGTGGCTTTGCTGGCAAGCATCCCACCTATTTTTTTGCTAAAATCGCCACTGCATAGCGCATTGATGTGAATCACATTGCTGCTCTCTCATTTAGCTATTTGCGCCTTATGGATTGTGGTTGTTGTGGATGGCTGTTCACAAATCGAAATGTGTGGATCCCAGCCTATGGAATAAAAGTGAGGCTTTTATTGCTCAATATAATTCATGCTGATAAAAAAAAACATGCCTAATGGACACGCTCAAACTCACACACTATTGATTTACTTAAAGGGGCGATCTGTAGTTGCTACATCCATTTTTGGACTTGTAAATTATATATATATACAGTTGAAGTCGGAAGTTTACATACACTGAGGTTGGAGTCATTAAAACTCGTTTTTCAACCACTCCACAAATTTTTTGTTAACAACCTACAGCTTTGGCAAGTCGGTTAGGACATCTACTTTGTGCATGACACAAGTAATTTTTCCAACAATTGTTTACAGACAGATTATTTCACTTATAACTCATTGTATCGCAATTCCAGTGAGTCAGAAGTTTACATACAATAAGTTGACTAAGCTTTTAAACAGCTTGTAAAATTCCAGAAAATGATGTCATGGCTTTAGAAGCTTCTGATAGGCTAATTGATCATTTGAGTCAATTGGAGGTGTACCTGTGGATGTATTTCAAGGCCTACCTTCAAACACATTGCCTCTTTGCTTGACATCATGGGAAAATCTAAATAAATCAGCCAAGACCTCAGAAAAAAAATTGTAGACCTCCACAAGTCTCGTTCATCCTTGGGAGCAGTTTCCAAATGACTGAAGGTACCACGTTCATCTGTAAAAACAATAGTATGCAAGTATAAACACAATGGGACCACGCAGCCGTCATACCACTCAGGAAGGAGACGCGTTCTGTCTCCTAGAGATGAACGTACTTTTGTGCGAAAAGTGCAAATCAATCCCAGAACAACAGCAAAGGACCTTGTGAAGATGCTGGAGGAAACAGGTACAAAACTAACTATATCCACAGTTAAACGAGTCCTATATTGACACAACCTGAAAGGGCGCTCAGCAAGGAAGAAGCCACTGCTCCAAAACCACCATAAAAAAGCCAGATTACGGTTTGCAACTGCACATGGGGAAAAATATAATACTTTTTGGAGAAATGTTCTCTGGTCTGATTTTTTTTAAATTGAGCTGTTTGACCATAATGACCATCGTTATGTTTGGAGGAAAAAGGGGGACGCTTGCAAGCCGAAGAACACCATCCCAACCGTGAAGCACGGGGGTTGCAGCATCATGTTGTGGGGGTGCTTTGCTGCAGGAGGGACTGGTGCACTTCAGAAAATAGATGGCATCATGTGGCAGGAAAATTATGTGGATATATTGAAGCAACATCTCAAGACATCAGTCAGGAAGTTAAAGCTTGGTTGCAAATGGGTCTTCCAAGTGGACAATGACCCCAAGCATACTTCCAAAGTTGTGGCAAAATGGCTTAAGGACAACAAAGTCAAGGTATTGGAGTGGCCATCACAAAGCCCTGACCTTAATCCTATAGAAAATCTGTGGGCAGAACTGAAGAAGTGTGTGCGAGGAAGGAGGCCTACAAACCTGACTCAGTTACACCAGCTCTGTCAGGAGAAATGGGCCAAAATTCACCCAACTTATTGTGGGAAGCTTGTGAAAGGCTACCCGAAACGTTTGACTCAAGTTAAACAATTTAAAGGCAATGCTACCAAATACTAATTGAGTGTATGTAAACTTCTGACCCACTAGGAATGTGATGAAAGAAATAAAAGCTGAAATAAATAATTCTCTCTACTATTATTCTGACATTTCACATTTTAAAAATAAAGTGGTGATCCTAACTGACCTAAGACAGGGAATTTTTATAATGATTAAAGTCAGGAATTGTGAAAAACTGAGTTTAAATGTATTTGGATAATGTGTATGTAAACTTCTGACTTCAACTGTATATATATCCATTGCTCTGTCTATTAATCTGAGAGTGGTTACATTTCTCCAGGCCCATCCCTCAGCTTTTAACCAAAACAGAGTCGGGGCGTCCGTTTTGTTATTGTTTCATCTGTGGATTTGCCCTTTAAACAGCTGCATATTATCAAGATATGAAAGTGTCACCAACAAAAAGTTAAACAATAAGCCTATAGCAAATGCAGCATACGACATTCATTTTTCACACGACAAAAGTACTTTTCAGTAGTGCTGAAAGCATGCCATTCCATGAGCGCAGCATTTATTTTTAAACTCAAATCAATGAGCCCAATCTGTCCTCCATGACAAGAAAATCATAAACAACACAGTAGGGCTGGCTAATAAGTCCTTCGTTTTTGGAGTTATGCTCAGGTAAAACTATTTGGCTAATCTATACGACCATATCTACAAGTCCTATTCTTGAAGATCAAGGGGTATAACATTTATTGGAATGACTGTAATTCTGATAGACTTTGGTTTTTAATATAAAGATATAATTTGATTGTATTATTATATGTAGTAGAAAGCGATGGGTTAGAAGAAGCCATCTTAAAATGTAACATCCATATATGGCCAGCTATGTAAACTTTAACATAGATTTATCCTGCAATAGATGTCGTTCAATTGGTAACATAAATGTTGGTATTTTTCTAATGCTTCTTAAGGGGAAAGTAATCTAAAAGTATTTTAGATTTTTATTTAACTAAGCAAGTCAGTTAAGAACAAATTCTTATTTACAATGACGGCCAAACCCTAACCCGGACGAAGCTGGGCCAATTGTGCGCCGCCCTATGGGACTCCCAATCACGGCCGATTGTGATTCAGCCTGGGATCGAACCAGGGTCTGTAGTGACACCTCTAGCACTGAGATGCAGTGCCTTAGACCACTGCACCACTCTGGAGCCCTGAATGTAATCAGATTACGTTACTGAGTTTGGGTAATCCAAAAGTTACTAATCCAAAAGTTACAAAACTGTAACGGATTACATTTAGAAAGAAACCGACCCAACCCTGTTGTTAATCAATTAAATGTCATATTGCTCAGTGTTTAAGAATTAGTTGCATATTATATCTCTGTGTGCCCGATGCTGCACCTCATCCCCGATTCTCTGCTGAGCGCGCAATATCAAGTGCTCAATTAAATGATCCATAGCCTATATATAGGCCTAGACTATACAAAGAGTATGCTCGGAGAAGCACAGGGCAAAGTTATATATTTTTAAAGTACTTCCTTCCCAAGTTTTTGCGCTGCTGGGATGGTGTATATAAAACTAGGTTACACCGCATTACACACGCCAATGGATAGGCTATCACAATCACGAGCCCTTCCCTGCTCTTGCTGATGTGAACCCTTTAGTGCTGCCTAACCAATGGCTGTGCTGTGTATGGTGGCACTTCAGGAGGCAATAAAAGGCTTCTTCCAAAAATATTTTATTTGTCCAAAAAATGCTATATCTGTGTCAGACGGAGAGCGTGAAGATGAGGAGGACTGGAGATAAGCTTGCTACTGCTGTAATTGATTTTAATAAAACCAGTGTTTCGTTGACCATAATGAAGCTATTTATCAGAGTTATTGACCTCACAATAAGCCATATTCTAGTAATTGACATAACTTACATTACTATCTTAATTTTTAATTTGACTTTAGGCTACTAACATCAAGAGGGCTTTCTGTTGGAGCCAATTTCTTCCTATTCAAGAAATAAGAGGTCGGCCAACCTGTTTGACAGACAAAATTATAGTCTGAAATCTATAGATTTTGTCAGCCAATTCCTTCAGTCACCATGCACTCCTTAAATATCTTGGTGTCAGTGAAGGGCTTGGTGTGTTAAGTTAAAACCAGGACTCGAATTGAGGGGGTGTGTGAAGGTATTGTGGCTTTTGTTAAAGAAAATGGTTACACTATATATACAAAAGTATGTGGACAACCCTAAAAATGTGTGGATTCGGCTGTTTCAGCAACATCTGTTGCTGACAGGTGAATAAAATTGAGTACACCGCCATAAAATCTCCATAGCCAAACATTGGCAGTAGAATGGCCTTACTGAAGAGCTCAGTGACTTTCAACATGGCACCATCATAGGATGCCACCTTTCCAACAAGTAACTTCTTCAAATGTATGCCCAGCTAGAGCTGCCCCAGTCAACTGTAAGTGATGTTATTATGAAGTGGAAATGGCTCAGCCGCGAAGTGGTAGGACACACAAGCTCACAGAATGGGACCGCCGAGTGCTGAAGTGGGTAGCGTGTAAATATCATCTGTCCTCAGTTGCAACACTCACGACCGAGTTCCAAACTACCTCTGGAATCAAGCTCTCCGTTCGTCAGGAGCTTCATGAAATGGGTTTCCATGGCCGAGCAGCCGCGCACAAGCCTAAGATCACCATGCGCAATGCCAAGCGCCGTCGCCCATGCACAACGATATATGGTGTAAAGCTCGCCGCCATTGGACTCTGGAGCAGTGGAAACGCATTCCCTGAAGTGGTGAATCACGTTTCAACATCTGTCAGTCTGACAGGCAAATCTGGGTTTGGCAGATGCCAGGAGAACGCTACCTGCCCGAATGCATACTGCCAACTGTAAAGCTAGGTGGAGGATGAAAAATAGTCTGGGGCTGTTTTTCATGGTTCGGGCTAGGCCCCTTAGTTCCAGTGAAGGGAAATCTTAATGCTACAGCATACAATGACATTCTAGACGATTCTGTGATTCCAACTTTGTGGCAACAGTTTGGGAAAAGCCCTTTCCTGTTTCAGCATGACAATGCCCCCATGCACAACGAGGTCCATACAGAAATGGTGTGTCGAGATCGGTGTGAAATAACTGGACTGGCCTGCACAGAGCCCTGACCTCAACCCCATCGAACACCTTTGGGATGAATTGGAACTCCAACTGTGAGCCAGGCCTAATCACCCAACATCAGTGGCCGACCTCACTAATGCTCTTGTGGTTGAATGGAAGCAAGTTCCTGCAGCAATGTTCCAACATCTAGTGGAACACCTTCCCAGAAGAGTGGAGGCTGTTGTAGCAGCAAAGGGGGAACCATCTTCATATTAATGCCCATGATTTTGGAATGAGTATATGATCCCTTATTAATGTTAAATCCACTTCAATCAGTGTAGATGAAGGGGAGGAGACCGTTTAGACATGGATTGTGTATGTGTGCCATTCAGAGGGTGAATGGGCAAGACAAAATATTGAAGTGCCTTTGAACGGCATATGGTAGTAGGTTCCATGCGTAGTTTTGAGTGTGTCAAGAACTGCAACGCTGCTGGGTTTTTCACGCTTAACAGTTTCCTGTGTGTATCAAGAATGGTCCACCAGCCAAAGGACTTCCAACCAATTTGACACAACTGTGGGAAGCATTCGGGTCAACATGGGCCAGCATCCCTGTGGAACACTTTCTGAGGGCAAAAGGGGGTGCAACTCAATATTAGGAAGGTGTTCCTAATATTTTGTACACTTAGTGTATAACAATGCTTTTGTCCGCAATTCTTCATGCTAGAAACAAGCTGTAAAATGTCGGGGAAAGACGTGACTCTGTTGCATATAGAATATATTTGGTTTGTCTCTATGACATGCAGAGGCTGCGTTACAACCTATAGTCAAGGAGATAAATGTGATTCTGTCACTATTAATTGACAATCAATATTTCAGCAGGCTATTAAACAACATACTAACTCTAAATCAGTCAGGATCAAGCCACGTAGCCTACCAAGGCACAAAAATGAATTATTTAGGCTATATTATAATTATTTCAAGGCTATAGACTACCATTTATTAAATAAATTGTGAAGCTTTTGTTACACGCTAGAGCCCTCAAACTCAACTCTGGACCTTTTTCATTGTTCCCCTCTAACCAGGGACTGACTTAGACCTGGGACACCAGGTGCTTGCAATTAAATATCAGGTAGAACAGAAAACCAGCAGGCTCCGGACTTCGTAAAGTAAGAGTTGAATACCCCTGCGCTAGAGCCTGGCAGCAGTGCTCAGCATTTCAGCAACATTCCTATACATTTCGCATTTAGGATCATGTGATGAGATATGCATTCTAATTTAGCCTAGAAGATACTCTTACATTCCCATGCCCTAATCACAGTCAACACAAATCTATTTTGTAACAACAATATCATGGAATAAAATAAGACATTTGAAAATTATATATAATGCTTTTTCTTCAATTCATTGATGATCAGATACTTCAGTTGTAACTGGTTCTGTTGTGCTCAATTTTTACAGTTGACAACTTTAGCACGGTCCCAAACTTAGACTATCCTATTTTTTTAACAATAGCTTGTATAGAAATCAAAACATCTCTGGTGCTGCTCATTAGTTGTCATGCTCTGTTGTGGTATTATAACAGATTCTGCTAGTTATGTAAAATGATGTAGAATTGCATGAAATGCGTTTATAAAAGGCTATTTTTTTCTCAAACCGCAAATAAGATGATAGATTAATGCAGTGATTTTATTATAATAAAGATTTTTCATCCCTATCATTGTCGGCGTGGTCTGCGAAACCACAACCTTCTAGCTACTTTACCATGTAATGCTTACATTACGAAGATCCGTTTCTAAAACGGCATACAGTAGGCCTATCTAAGGCTCTGATCTGTCCTGGGAGTGAGGGTAAACAGTATGCATGTTCTCTGCTATCCACTTTATGTTTTAGTTAATATTTTGGGTATAGGGGAGGGTCACAAATTATTTTTCGAGTGTTAAGGGAGGGTAAAATATATATATGTTACTGAAGGGAGGGCCATCCATTTTCATTTCAGAGAGGTCCAATTTTCTCCAGGTATGCCTCATTATAAATAATGTACAATGATTTATTGTCGACATTTAAAAAGTTTGCATTGAAAATAGATGCGACAATTGCCTGCAAGGGTGCATTTCCATTTAACTATCTTGTGTTGATAAATACTGGTGGACATAATGAAGTCACACCAAAATGTTTCCATTACCATTTAGGCAAATTAATAAATTGGCGACAGCCTGTATGCCCTCCTACCTAGCTGTTTCATATCTGAGGTAGCCCGCGAAAGCCAGCATGGATAGAACGCAGTAATTGACTAATATACAGTGCATTCGGATTAAATAAAATGTTTTCCTCATCAATCTACACACAATACCCCATAATGACAAAGTGAAAACAGGTTTTTAGACATTTTTGCACATGAATAAAAACCAGAAATACCTTATTTACACAAGTATTCATACCCTTTGCTATGAGACTCGAACTTGAGCTCAGGTGCATCCTGTTTCCATTGATCATCCTTGAGATGTTTCTACAACTTGATTGGAGTCCACCTGTGGTAAAAGGCACACACCTGTCTATATAAGGTCACACGGTTGACAGTGCAAGTCAGAGCCATAACCAAGCCATTAGGTGGAAGGAATTGTCCATAGAGCTCCAAGACAGGATTGTGTAGAGGCACAGATCTGGGGAATGGTACCAAAAAAATTCTGCGTGATTGAAGGTCCCCAAGAATACAGTGGACTCCATTTTCCTTAAAAGGAAGAAGTTCAGAACTACCAAGACTCTTCCTACAGCTGGCTGCCTGGCCAAACTGAGCAATCGGGGGAGAAGGACCTTTCTCAGGGAGGTGACCAAGAACCCGATGGTCAATCTGACAGAGCTCTAGAGTTCCTCTGTGGAGATGGGAGAACCTTCAAGAAGGACAACCATCTCTGCAGCACTCCACCAATCAGGCCTTTATGGTAGAGTGGCCAGATGGAAGCCACTCCTCTGTAAAAGGCACATGACGGCCCGCTTGGAGTTTGCCAAGTGGCACCTAAAGAATTCTCAGCCCATGAGAAACTAGATTCTCTGGACTGATGAAACCAAGATTGAACTCTTTGGCCTGAATGCCATGCGTCACATCTTGAGGAAACCTGGCACCATCCCTACAGTGAAGTATGGTGGTGGCAGCATCATGTTGTGGGGATGTTTTTTAGCAGCAAGGACTGGGAGATTAGTCAGGATCGAGGGAAAGATGAATGGAGCAAAGTACAGAGATTCTTGATGAAAACCTGCTCCAGAAAACTCAGGACCTCAGACTGGGGCGAAGGTTCATCTTCCAACAGGACAACGACCCTAAGCACACTGCCAAGACAATGCAGGAGTTGCTTCGGGACAAGTCTCTAAATGTCCACGAGTGGCCCAGCCAGAGCCCGGACTTGAACCCAATCTAACATCTCTGGAGAGATCTGAAAATAGCTGTGCAGCGACGCTCCCCATCCAACCTGACAGAGCTTGAGAGGATCTGCAGAGAAGAATGGGAGAAACTCCCCAAATACAGGTGTGCCAAGCTTGTAGTGTCATACCCAAGAAGACTCGAGGCAGTAATCGCTGCAAAAGGTGATTCAACAAAGTCCTGAGTAAAGGGTCTGAATAGTTATTTAAATGTCATATTTCCATTTTTTTTTATACATTTGCAAAAATGCCTGTTTTGCTTTGTCATTATGGGGTATTGTATGAGGCGAAAAAACAATTTAATACATTTTAGAATAAGGCTGTAACTTAAATTTCCACAGGCAGTGCCATGGTGAAACTTGCATTCCTGTAGATTTGAAATAATTGGATGGTGAAACTTAATAGCCAACCAGAAAAGCAATTCAGGCATTCTTGAAAGTCAGGATAATCCTTGACCTGCAAAGAAACATTATTTTTATAGAATTTTTTTCTATTTTGCAAGCAGTAGGCATTTTGAATTAAATGTGGAGTGGAGCTTATAGTTACATATTCGGCAATCATAATTTATCTGAAAAACACAGTCTCCATCATCATTTGTTGCAATAAAGAAATAAAAAAAATCTACCTGTCGAACTCATAAAAATGTTGTCTGTCTTTAGAAAATGTCTCCTATATGTCGTTTCCATTACACAAGTCGCAATGTTTTTTTTGCGAAATTGCTTTGGTAGAATAAACCTGTGTCAATGGAAACCTGCCTAATGCCATGTTGATCTGAGCCTTGCTTTTGGAAAACCACTCCCCGACGATCGTCTACAGTCAGTTGCTTTAGCCTTACTACTCAAACGATCCCAGTATCTGGGTGCTGCTTGTGGCAACATCATCTAGCTGAGTCTACCTTTCAATTTTAAAGTCTATCTTAAAAAACCTCTTAAGGATCGGAACCTTTTTTTAATATTCGCCTAAAATGACGTACCCAAATCTAACTGCCTGTAGCTCAGGCCCTGAAGCAAGGATATGCATATTCTTGATACCATTTGAAAGGAAACACTTGTGGAAAT
The DNA here is from genome assembly GCF_016432855.1 of Salvelinus namaycush. Taxonomy (NCBI): domain Eukaryota; kingdom Metazoa; phylum Chordata; class Actinopteri; order Salmoniformes; family Salmonidae; genus Salvelinus; species Salvelinus namaycush. Next base: position 20,641,888 of record NC_052339.1, on the reverse strand, counting down.
GTGAAGAATGTAGGAAAATACACCGCTAAAAAAAATAAAGGGAACACTTAAACAACACAATGTAACTCCAAGTCAATCACACTTCTGTGAAATCAAACTGTCCACTTAGGAAGCAACACTGATTGACAATACATTTCACATGCTGTTATGCAAATGGAATAGACAACAGGTGGAAATTATAGGCAATTAGCAAGACACCCCCAATAAAGGAGTGGTTCTGCAGGTGGTGACCACAGACCACTTCTCAGTTCCTATGCTTCCTGGCTGATGTTTTGGTCACTTTTGAATGCTGGCGGTGCTTTCACTCTAGTGGTAGCATGAGACGGAGTCTACAACCCACACAAGTGGCTCAGGTAGTGCAGCTCATCCAGGATGGCACATCAATGCGAGCTGTGGCAAGAAGGTTTGCTGTGTCTGTCAGCGTAGTGTCCAGAGCATGGAGGCGCTACCAGGAGACAGGCCAGTACATCAGGAGACGTGGAGGAGGCCGTAGGAGGGCAACAACCCAGCAGCAGGACCGCTACCTCCGCCTTTGTGCAAGGAGGAGCAGGTGGAGCACTGCCAGAGCCCTGCAAAATGACCTCCCGCAGGCCACAAATGTGCATGTGTCTGCTCAAACGGTCAGAAACAGACTCCATGAGGGTGGTATGAGGGCCCGACGTCCACAGGTGGGGGTTGTGCTTACAGCCCAACACCATGCAGGACGTTTGGCATTTGCCAGAGAACACCAAGATTGGCAAATTCGCCACTGGCGCCCTGTGCTCTTCACAGATGAAAGCAGGTTCACACTGAGCACATGAGCACATGTGACAGACGTGACAGAGTCTGGAGACGCCGTGGAGAACGTTCTGCTGCCTGCAACATCCTCCAGCATGACCGGTTTGGCGGTGGGTCAGTCATGGTGTGGGGTGGCATTTCTTTGGGGGGCCGCACAGCCCTCCATGTGCTCGCCAGAGGTAGCCTGACTGCCATTAGGTACCGAGATGAGATCCTCAGACCCCTTGTGAGACCATATGCTGGTGCAGTTGGCCCTGGGTTCCTCCTAATGCAAGACAATGCTAGACCTCATGTGGCTGGAGTGTGTCAGCAGTTCCCGCAAGAGGAAGGCATTGATGCTATGGACTGGCCCGCCCGTTCCCCAGACCTGAATCCAATTGAGCACATCTGGGACATCATGTCTCGCTCCATCCACCAACGCCACGTTGCACCACAGACTGTCCAGGAGTTGGCGGATGCTTTAGTCCAGGTCTGGGAGGAGATCCCTCAGGAGACCATCCGCCACCTCATCAGGAGCATGCCCAGGCGTTGTAGGGAGGTCATACAGGCACGTGGAGGCCACACACACTACTGAGCCTCATTTTGACTTGTTTTAAGGACATTACATCAAAGTTGGATCAGCCTGTCGTGTGGTTTTCCACTTTAATTTTGAGTGTGACTCCAAATCCAGACCTCCATGGGTTGATAAATTTGATTTCCATTGATCATTTTTGTGTGATTTTGTTGTCAGCACATTCAACTATGTAAAGAAAAAAGTATTTAATAAGAATATTTCATTCATTCAGATCTAGGATGTGTTATTTTAGTGTTCCCTTTATTTTTTTGAGCAGTGTATAACACATTAGATCTGGTGAAAGATAATACAAAGAAAGAAAAAAAACTTTTTTTTGTACCATCATCTTTGAAATGCAAGAGAAAGGCCATAATGTATTATTCCAACCCAGGTGCAATTTAGATTTTGGCCACTAGATGGCAGCAGTGTATGCGCAAAGTTTTAGACTGATCCGATGAACCATTGCATCTCTGTTAAAATGTTTGTATCAAGACTGCCCAAATGTGCCTAATTTGTTTATTAAAAACTTTTCAAGTTCAAAACTGTGCACTCTCCTCAAACAATAGCATGGTATTCTTTCACTGTAATAGCTACTGTTAATTGGACAGTGCAGTTAGATTAACAGGAATATAAGCTTTCTGCCCATATCAGATATGTCTATGTTCTGGAAAATGTTCTTGTTACTTACAACCTCATGCTAATAATTCATCATTGGTTTTAGTTTCAGTTCTAGTTTACTATGATAACCTTGAGGGGAACAATGAAAAAAAGCAGTGGAACTGGCTTTGAGGTTCAGAATTGAATTTGAGGGCTATAGAACACATGAGATGTGGTTTGTAAAATGAAAATATTGAATGTTTTGTGCATACTGTAGACACTAATACCACAGATAGAACAAAGAGACAGATATTTCTGTTCATTGAAAATATTTCACTGGATGTATAAATGTGAAGCATCCGCTTGGCGTTTCCAAAGCCAAGTGTCTGGCAGTGGGAAGAGGTGTCATACTTGAGTAAAAGTAAAGATACCTTAATATAAAATGACTCAAGTAAAAGTAACCCAGTAAAATACTACTTGAGTAAAAGTCTAAAAGTATAAGATTTAAATGTACTTAAGTACAGTGGTGGAAAAATTACTCAATTGTCATTCTTGAGTAAAAGTACAAAGTAAAAGTAAACGCTATACATCAAATTCCTTATATTTAGCAAACCAGATGGCACAATTTCCTTTTTTATAACTTTTTTGACAGCTAGTGGCAACTCCAACATTTAGACATAATTTACAAAGGAAGCATTTATGTTTAGTGAGTCTCTTGATAAGTGTGTGAATTGATATTTTTCCTGCACTGCTAAGCATTCAAATTGTAACTAGTGTCAGGGAAAATGTATGGAGTAAAAAGTCCATCATTTTCTTTAGGAATGTAGTGAAGTAAAAGCAGAGAAAAATATAAATAGTAAAGTACAGACACCCCAAAAAACTACTTAAGTGGTACTTTAAACTATTTTTTACTTAAGTACGTTACATGGCTGGCAGTGGGAGAATCCATTATGAGATGGATTTTGGCCGATTTTCTGCTTATTTTCTATTATCGATGAAACAATTGATCTCAATACAGTTCTGTTCCCAAAACTAAAATATGCTATGAACAGAGTGTACAAAATTGTATAGACTTTACCCTTTGCTAAAGTAAAAAAAAAAAAGGTGCATTGTTTAGGAGTGCAAAGGCGAATTTAGTTCATGCACACGCGCATTTCACAGTTAAATAAAGGTTAAATAAATAAAAAATGCACACGCGCACTTTAAACTAGGCGTGCCCTAACGGGAATATGCGCCAATAGGATCTCGCTAGCTCGTGCTTGGCTCTACCCACCTCCTTGATAGTTATGCCCACTATGACTTATTCGTTCCCATTTGAAACGACGGGTTTTGGTCAATCTTGGTTTAGTTATAAAAATCTTTGCTATTACTGTATGAGCAAACTGAACTAACTGAACGAGGCCGATTCGTCTCCCGTGCCATCTACCAATGAGCGTATGAGAGGGGCGGGACTTAGTAAACTGGATAACCCTAGCGAAGAGGGCTCCTTCTCAATAATCTAAAGTGGCTCCCTCTCCTTGTCGACCTCCCTACATGATTACAAGTCAGTAAACTCAGCGTAGCTGTAAAGTATGTACAAGAGGATGAACAAGAATTAGTTTTTACTGTCATGGGTAAGATGTCAATTGAATACTCAGCAAAGAGCTAGGGAGAATAATTGCTTACTCCTCGCGTTCTCTCTCCTCTCTCTTTCCCAAAACCCATTAGATGAGAGCCACTTCTCCTTCAATGAGTTTTGAGAAGGAAGCTAACGCAATGAGTAAGCAATTATTCTCCCTAGCTCTTTGCTATCAGTGCATATAGAGAAAAGGTGATGAGAGGAAGCGACTTTAGACTCTTGAGACTATATCCGACCATAACAAGGTTTCCATGCCATGACCAGAATAAAAATAAAGCAGATATTTACTTTATACACTGTTTTCTACAATATAAAACACATCCACCATTTAGTACATTGCTTTGTGATTTGTATATAACGGTTTTGCTACCAATATTTACTCATATCTACTGAAATTGTACATGACACATTTTCTCATGGATTATTAAATATGGTATTACCATGATGAGTCGTAATTGTAAATAGTTGCACATACATGTGGCACCAGGTAATAGAGTAAACACTTCGCATCTACATCTTTGCTAGGCATTTGTATCGTTGATAACCAAGAGAACAAAGGAAACTTCTCCACATGTCCCCCATTCCAGGGCCCCGTTGTAGCGCGGCCTATCATTGGCCAGCTCCCTGATACAATCCGACCCATCGCAATGCACCGTAGTGAGAATCTTGAATATCGGCCGCGGTGATTGGCCCATATGTTTGGCGCTCGTTGAAGCTGCAGTGGCCCGAGTGGGCGGCGAATGTGAGTGAAAGAGACGGAGAGAGACGTTTGAATAGTTGCTGAGGCGGAAATATAGAAATTGAGAAACTGTTCAGTAAAACAGTATATTTTACAAGACGTTAATTCCGCATCAAACTATCCGTGTTATTTCCATTGGGAAGTACATACCAGAAAGAAGCGTAGCGAGCCGGTGTTGTTCGCTAGCTAGCTAGAGGACGCGCGAGGTGAATTGACTCCCCCTTTCTCTCGCTGCTAACGAGCTAGCCAACAAAACATAGTAACGTTAGTAATCCAATCCCGATCAACGAAAGATTCTCGCTTGGTGCGTGTCGGATAGATCCCGAGTCACTTCATTGAATGAGGACTGACCCCCCTCTGCAGGTAGGAAATACTGTCAAAATATACAATTATTTCCTCTGAAAAAAAATAATAATAGCCACATATGTAACGTTAGCTAGCTATCTCTGTCTTGGTCGCTAGTTAGCTTGCTAGCTAACCGGTTAGTTAGGTATGGAAGGTTCATGTTAGAGTTGACACATTTATTCACTTGTTTGATCTGGCTGTTATCTTTGTAAATTATGCCAATAAGTTAGCCAGCCAATTAATGTGGCAAGATGACAGTTGTGTAACGTTACTTCACTTTGCAAATTAACTGGAGTGTTTGTCTGCGGTGGAGGCGCGGAAGGGTTTAACTTATTTCACTTCAAATCGTACCAGGTTTACACGTTGATTCCCAACATTGAACTTTATTGAACTGTGTAGCGGTGTCATTCATCTTTTTAGCATTAGTTAGCTAGCTAAATCGAATTATTTGGCAGGATGGTTTGAAATTGACATTTAGCTAGCTAACATCTGAATTGGGAAATGTGCATGATACTAGCTAGCTAGTGTTCGCTACAATTCTATCAAAAAATGTCACATTTGACATGACAGCAATTGATTTGGCGACAGCAATAAAATCAATGCGGAGTGATCAGAATTAGGTTCTAATGTGTCACTCGAGGCAGTTGAGAGCGAAAGGTGAAAGCCTTCCCGACTCTGATATACTTGTTGTTCTTCACATTTCCAGTAGGGGCGCTATTCAGCCACTTGCCACTACATACCAGTAATATGGCACTAGTCTAGTACAGAATAGAACTCGCCAGCTTGTAGTCCTAAAAACCGGAAATGATTTACCTCTGGTTCGTTTAGACATTTCTATGGGGAAGGAATAGGGTTTTTGAATAAACGCCGATAATAAGGTCTGACGTTAACACAGGCTTATGAGATCTTATACGTTTTGTTCTATAATGGTAATATCAATCAGTTAACATTACCTTTATGAAGTCTTTATTTGCGTTATATTTTTTAAAGTATTACATAAATGCTTCAAAATTCACAAAGTGATGTTAGATGATGAAGATTGTCTCATAGAACAAAACGTATAAGATCTCCTAACCTGTGTTTACCACAGACACAGGCCTTATTTTGGGCTTTTATCCAAAAACCGTGCGTAAAAAAAAAAAACTTTGTTCAACGAACCATGGAGGAGTTAGTGCCTACAAAAAAAGACGCCATTACTATTGCTCTCTATTACCTTTTAATTATAAGATTGTTAATTGTCCCCTCCATCTTTGAGTATTGAGCCCTTCAATCTAACATATGAACATGTTTGTGTTGAACACAAAGATTTGACAAATAATTTTCTGTGATGTGTAATTCTACAGTAAGTCATACTCCTTTCCTCTATGCGTGGCGAAGCCCTAAACATGAGCATCCAGTGTGGTGACTGGTGTAATAAGGTAACAGATTTTCATGGCAGCACCGGATACTGTATTTCCTCAAGGGAGGGGATCCATTGGGTTAGACCCACCCAGGCAGGACAGATGCACAATATCAGTGCAGATTAAGAAAAGGATACATTCTAGTCATGCATCCTCTAGACAGAGCTATAGGCAGTGTTCTTTCTAGCAGTATGTGATCAGTAAGTTGTTTTGGCCAATCACAGACAATGCAATGTATTTATTATGTTTAGTCTGCAGGGTTTTTCTGGGTAAAAATGGTAGTGGGGGTGGGGCTTGGCCAATGGTGCAGTCACTGACCTAAAATGTTAGAGGCCCTCCTGTTGGCCGCAGTGACTAATGTAGCTGTTTTAAAGATCATGTCCTGCAATTCTACACATTTTGCCATGAGGCTAAGAGAAAAAGGTGCCGTTTTAAAGCTAATTTCGTGCCGTGGGGCTGAGATAACATGTTGCCGTTTTAAAGTTGATTTCCTTCAATTATACACATTTCACCATGGCTTATGCTATCGGAGTGACTCAAACATTATAACAAATCAATGGGTGCCCCATGCCATGCAAAAATACTCCTGAATGCATCATTTTGGGAATTTGACTGGCTAGTGTTTATTTTGGTGATTGTTAGTTCTAAGATTATCTTATAAAAAAGATACAGGTCCATTATCTTTTCTACGTACTTTATATCTGGTTTTAGTCATTTTAATTTTACACTGAAAAAATGTTCCATCCCCCAAATTATAAAAGAAATATATAATTGTACTGTTTGGACATAGGAGGCTGGAAAAAACACTATGCAGGAAAAAAACCTGAGTGTAATGTACAGTGTCTATTTTGTATACAGCAGTACTGTGTTGGTAAGACAATTTCCCCTTGGGGACATTAAAGTTCATCCTATTCTAGACAGCAGTCACGTAGCAGACGCACAACTCTAATTTGATTTCTGTTGCCAATGACTTGGAACTAGGGCCCTCTCCAGCATCTGTTTCTCCAGGCCTTATTGAGCAGAGAGACGCGGATGTTATTATGGAGACTTCAATACGGTGTTTAGTTGGAACTGAGCATGTGTAATGGAAGCCAGCAAAGACTGATTTGTGATTTATGTTTTACCCCAAGTAAATGGACAATGAATTTGAAACATGCAACCAGAAATTAGTTTGGGGCTGTTTCCCCTTATTTGCATGACTATGAACTGGCCTGGCATGACTGTCTCAGTGCAGCTGTAGAAAGGGAGTAGAGGTGGGAATGGAAACTGAAACAGCCGTTGACTCTGAAGAGACTGTGCGTGCGCCCTTATCAACATGTTCAATGACCAGCTATGGGGTCCAAAGCTCAGTTGTGTGTTTTCATGTCAACTCTTTGCCTTTACTCTTGTACTGTGCATGGTTCTAAAGCTGTGTGTGTGTGTGTGTGTTCCAGGTTGACCATGGTGCTGACAGGGAAGCGGTCTGAGAAGGGACCAGTGTGTTGGAGGAGAAGGGTGAAGTCTGAGTACATGAGGCTACGCCAACTCAAACGTTTCAGACGGGCTGATGAGGTCAAGGTACCTATATGCAAACAAACATTATATATATATATATCACTCTCTCTCTCACACACACACACACACACACACACACACAGGTTTCTGACAGTGTCTCTCCCCCCCAGAGTATGTTTAACTCTAACCGTCAGAGGATCTTGGAGCGGACAGACATCCTGAACGCTGAGTGGAAGACAAGAAGGATCCAGCCCGTTCACATCATGACATCTGTTAGCTCCTTACGAGGGACCAGAGAGGTCAGCGCATGTTTCACACACAACACACACCTATCCAGAGATATTGAAATCTACGTTACCAGTTTACTGTTTTTTACCATTTAGGACTTTTTACACTTCTTTCCAGTGAAGGCTTATCTGAGTCCTCTAGTGTGTGTGGTCTTGTCTCCTACAGTGTACGGTGGACAGTGGTTTCTCTGAGTTCTCCAAACAGGTGATACCTCTGAAGACGCTCAACGCTGTAGCCTCTGTCCCTGTCATGTACTCCTGGTCCCCGCTACAGCAGAACTTCATGGTAAACACACACACACTGCTACAGCAGAACTCCATGGTAAACACACACTGCTACAGCAGAACTCCATGGTAAACACACACTGCTACAGCAGAACTCCATGGTAAACACACACTGCTACAGCAGAACTTCATGGTAAACACACACACACACTGCTACAGCAGAACTTCATGGTAAACACACACACACACTGCTACAGCAGAACTTCATGGTAAACACACACACACACTGCTACAGCAGAACTTCATGGTAAACACACACACACTGCTACAGCAGAACTCCATGGTAAACACACACACACTGCTACAGCAGAACTCCATGGTAAACACACACACACACACTGCTACAGCAGAACTTCATGGTAAACACACACACACTGCTACAGCAGAACTCCATGGTAAACACACACACACACACTGCTACAGCAGAACTTCATGGTAAACACACACACACTGCTACAGCAGAACTCCATGGTAAACACACACACTGCGCAATACTAAGCTTGTTCTGACACGTGCACTAGAACCGCAGTTATCCAACCCGATGCCGTAGTCTAGTTCTGACTTGATGATAATGACGTCACAGACTATAATGGAGTTGTCCTGACACACCTGGTCTGCCTTGTAGGTAGAAGACGAAACGGTTCTCCACAACATCCCCTACATGGGAGACGAGATTCTGGACCAAGACGGAACCTTCATAGAAGAACTCATCAAGAACTACGATGGCAAAGTTCACGGAGACAGGGGTAAGACATGCACGTGCGTGCGCACACACACAAATATTTGATATTATCAAATCTTGTGTTTTTGGATGTGTGGTGTGTATTCATGTTAAATGACTGTGTGTGTTTCCAGAGTGCGGCTTCATCAATGATGAGATCTTTGTGGAGCTGGTGGGTGCCCTGACCCAGTACAGTGACAACGATGATGAGGATGATGATGAAGAAGAGCAGGAGTTTAAGCTTGAGAAGGTGGAGCTCTGTGAGGCGAAGGACCACCTGGCCGAGGACCCCCGAAAGGAACCCCTGATCAACACTGACAGTAAGACAGACGGCCACTTCCATCATCCAACCGAGAATAGATATGGGCCCTATCCCAAAACCATTCCCTTAAACCTTTATCGCACAGATCTCTCCCCTAGTTCCCTTCCCTAGGTCCTTGTCCTTTCAGATCTTTATCTCTACTTACGCTCTCCTGTGTGGGCTGACGCAGTGACTGTTGGTAGAAATTGTGTGTGTAACCCCTTTGTCCTCTGCTTGCAGGCCAAGGCAGTAGTGACAGCTCTAAGAAGTTTCCGTCTGATAAGATCTTTGAAGCCATCTCCTCAATGTTCCCTGATAAGGGCTCAACAGAGGAACTTCGAGAAAAGTAACTACCCCTCTCTTTGTGTGTGTTTCATATAAAGTGTGTGTGTATTAGGGCTGTGATGATGGAGTTTGGAGTAACAATTCATTGTCATGCAAATGGACACGGTTATTGTATTTTATTTCTGAGCTTGTACTGTACATAATGCATATTTGCAAATGAGGTTTGTCATACCTAATGAATACAACACAGCTTTGATGGCACCCTGTCTCTCAAACTAATGTTTGGAGCTTTTGGAAATGAACCTTCTCTCAACTGTGCCGTTCTGGTCGTAAAACCATTACCAACTTTACCCTCTTGATGTAAAAAAGAAAAACTGCTATTGGGTAAACTATATCTATTGAATACTATATCTATATCTACTATATCTGTTGAATTTCCCCTATTACTAAAATGAATCTATGAAAATTGTTATGACGATCATTCTTTTAGCTCAGTTATTGTCCATAATTGTTGGTTACACGATAATACGATTATTGTGCCAGCCCGTGTGTGTCAGTAGTGCATATTCCTGTCCTGCCTCAGATCTAATGGTGTGTGTGTGTGTGAGTGATCAGGTACAAGGAGCTGACAGAGCCCCAGTTGCCCGGTGCGTTGCCTCCAGAGTGTACTCCTAACATGGACGGTCCCAACGCTCGCTCCGTTCAGAGGGAACAGAGTCTACACTCCTTCCACACACTCTTCTGCCGACGCTGCTTCAAATACGACTGCTTCCTGCACCGTGAGTGTACGGACACAGACACACCCACTCTCTCTCACCACATTTGGACTGTTCTGCACCAACACTCTGACTTCACTATGACCACTCATCTCTCTCGTCTTTGTATCTCTCTCTCCAGCCTTCCATGCGACTCCTAACACCTATAAGCGTAAGAACATGGAGAATCTGGTGGACAGTAAACCCTGTGGTGACGAGTGCTACATGTACCTGGTGCAGGCAAGTACACTCAGACACACACTCAGACACACACTCAGACACCTTCAGTTCTGACTGTTGTTCTATGGTGGTTGTCTAGGATGGATTGGTGAGGGAGTATCCTGACGGCATGGCAACCGAGAGGTCCAAGACCCCTTCCAAACGCCCAGTGAGCCGTCGCCGGGGACGACCCAGCGGCAACAGCCGGCCCAGTACACCAACCGTCTCCACGGATACCAAAGACACGGACAGCGAGCGAGAGGGGAAAGACGACGATAACGACGATGATGATGATGATGATGACAAGAAGGACGAGACCACCAGCAGTTCAGGTACATACACACGTGTGCCAGCCAAACACCATACCCAGTCGTGTGCACACACCCACACACTAACCATTGCCTTTTGTGTAATCCAGAGGGTAACTCACGGTGCCAGACTCCAGTGAAGTTGAAGCTGACGTGTGACCCTCAGGTTGTTGATTGGAGCGGAGCCGAGGCTTCACTCTTTAGGGTTCTCATCGGAACCTACTACGACAACTACTGCGCTATAGCACGGCTCATAGGAACCAAGACCTGCAGACAGGTCTGTTTTTATCACCACAGCACCTATGCATTTCTCTAGCTTTCTCTCCCATGACTTCCTCTTTACTTGGCAGGTTTTATGGAAAGACCTTTTGTATATTGTCTGGTAATGGGTGTGTCTCTAGGTATATGAGTTCAGAGTGAAGGAGTCTAGTATCATCGCTCGCGCTCCGGCCGAGGACGAAGACACGCCCCCTCGCAAGAAGAAGAGGAAACACAGGTACGCCATGCCCAAATATGGACAGACTACTTCAGGGTGCAGTAATGGGCTGACTGCAGGACATAGTCAGAAGCTCTGGTTGTCAACTTCCATGGAAAAGACTACTCACAATCTCCTTTTTTAGGTTGTGGGCCACTCACTGCAGGAAGATCCAACTGAAGAAAGGTGACGATTGTCTCTAGAACTCTCCTGACATTACAGCCTCACTCAATCTTGTTCTTTTGATCATTGTGGTTCATTTATCAGTTTTTATCTTTGTTGTGTGACAGCGCTGACCTGTGCTTGACCCCTCCCCCTGTAGATGGTTCATCCAACCACGTGTATAACTACCAGCCATGTGACCACCCCCGCCAGCCCTGTGACTCCTCCTGTCCCTGTGTCACTGCTCAGAACTTCTGTGAGAAGTTCTGCCAGTGCAGCTCAGAGTGTGAGGAAATGTTTTAATACTTTATTTTGATCCATAATTACATTGCAAACCAGTCCACACTCTCGAACTGTCTCTCTCTCTCTCTGTGTGTGTAGGTCAGAACCGTTTCCCAGGCTGCAGGTGTAAGGCCCAGTGTAACACTAAACAGTGTCCGTGTTACCTGGCGGTCAGAGAGTGTGACCCTGACCTGTGTCTGACCTGCGGAGCTGCTGAACACTGGGACAGCAAGAACGTCTCCTGTAAAAACTGCTCCATACAGAGGGGAGCCAAGAAGGTAACACATACACACACACACACACACACACTTGATATCAGTAGCTCACTCTTGTGATTTCCCCCCCCTCTCAGCACCTGCTCCTAGCTCCGTCTGATGTAGCAGGCTGGGGCATCTTCATCAAAGAGCCAGTTCAGAAGAATGAGTTCATCTCTGAGTACTGTGGGGAGGTGAGGCTCGGCCCTGTGTCTGTCAGGGTGATGGTTTTGTTTGACTTATGTGTAATGTACAAGCCTGTGGAAAATAATTGTTTTGTTCTCCCGTGTTGATTGTGTTTCTCTCCCCTCCTTGTAGATAATATCCCAAGATGAGGCGGATCGCAGAGGGAAGGTCTACGACAAATACATGTGTAGCTTCCTCTTCAACCTCAACAACGGTAACACACACGCATACAAAAGTATTGAAATACTCTTTTTGATAAACTAAGTGGGAGGGAAAGCTAATTCTTTCTCTCTCCCCACCCCAGACTTTGTAGTGGATGCTACTAGGAAAGGAAACAAGATTCGTTTCGCCAACCATTCCGTCCACCCCAACTGCTATGCAAAAGGTCAGACAATGCCATAATCCCTTTCATTAGTTAATTTTGGGTGACTGTTTCCAGAGAGGATCAGACTAGGTGTGCTACGGTACTGTTTAAACCACCAGATGTATAGTATGTCAGCTGATCCAGCCAGTCTGTTGTGTATAACCTAATACACCGGCAGATGGGACCAACAGACGTTACACTCTGATGTAGAGTTTCACTGATAAGACCTCTGTTGTGCTAACAGTCTTTCTCCTATCTCTGCAGTGATGATGGTGAATGGGGACCACAGGATAGGGATCTTCGCTAAGAGAACCATCCAGACTGGAGAAGAGCTCTTCTTTGACTACCGGTCAGTATATACGGGTTACTAACCAGCCTGTCTGCAGCCATTTCAATCTGAATACCCCGTGAGGAGGGTGTCTAAAACTTGTTCCTTGTTTGGTCTCATTGACACACTTATACGTACGCATACTCACACACTTTGTGGTTGATTTGACGTCTGTAGCTAACTTGTCTTATCTCTCTCAGGTACAGTCAAGCTGATGCTCTGAAGTACGTCGGCATCGAGCGGGAATCAGAGATGCCATGATCCCCTCTTCTACCTCTAGATCAAAGGCCTTACACACGCACGCACACTCTTCTCTTCAGGAAACGCAAACGGCTCATTGTCGGAATCCTGGGATGCTTCAAGAATTCTGGGAAGTTTTGACCTTTTTTCCCCCACTTTGAATAGTTTTTCTACCAACAAATCTTCCTGTTCAGAGTTATGTAGGACTCATTGCTATGGTCACTAGAACAGTCTTTCCTTAATTTACAGCTAATAAACACATAAACAGGTCTTAATAAATCCACTGCGGGGATCTCTTTAGCTCTGTTATGCTTTTTATACTTGATCCAAATCCATGTACACAGTGACTCAACCATAACAAGTGGTTGTTGAACATTTTACTTAGTCCCTGACCACCAGCTAGACTAAATGCAGGTTAAAAACCTCTGTGACTGACTTTTCCCCTTCCCCTAGCCAGTGTCCAAACCTTAGTCTCAGACCCCACAGACGCACTCTTGAATGCCGGAACATTGTTTTGAGACTATAGCCTGATATCTGAGGTGACAGTGTACGATGCATGTTGACCAGCAGCACTACCTGTTTTTGTTTTTTTCTTTGACTTCTGGTTTATTCCTAAAACTATATTCTGTCTTTCATTTCTTCAAGTTTTGAACATTTGACCATTGACCACCTGAGGCATGCTTTGATACAATCTCTATTCTAGATGGTGCTAACTAAGACGGTGTGATGTTCTCACATTTTAAAACTTGATGTTTTGTAAACGCCCCCAGGTATCCACTTCTGCTGTGCCTTGAATCTCGTCGTTAGAACACTGAATAGTCACTTGATTAGAGCCCTTAAGTGTTGATTTATTGATAGATGTATCCTCAATCTGGTTAATGCATGATGACGAAAGCTTCCATGTTTGTAGTCCCGGGAAGACCTCACTGCTACTATAATCTAGTGATGCCTGGTGCTTGTGAATACTGTAGACTTGAACCAATACAACCAGCCTTGAATAATGTTAAGTAATGTTCACGTCTTCACCTGCAGTGGGACGAACTGCTCCGATTTATCTCCTGTTTTTACAACTGTAACTTTGTCAACTTTTAGCAGCAACTGAGAGGGCTCTGTAAAGACCTACAGACAGATCTAGATGACTGACAGTTGTGTTTAGATGGAAGTCAGGAGCCTATCTTCTTTGTTTTAAGTAGTTTGTTGGTCATGTTAGTACAGGGGTGGGGAACTCTGGTTCTTGGGAGATCCATTGATTCAATGTCACAGCTTACACCAGGTCTAAATCGGTCTGACTGGAAAACCAGCAGATACAGCAGCTCCCGAGGACTAGTATCTCACCCATCTGCTAGGATGTATACTTCCTGAGTTGTAGAGCCAGCTGGCGTCCAGTGGGATTGGACATTACAGAATGTTCATAGAACAGCGGTGCTTCTGTCATATGGAATAGGGAAACTGCTCTATACAAATTATATATTGAATGTTGTGTAACGTTTCCTCCAGTTGTCTAGCCGGGACCACTACTGTCTGATTTCCAAGGTGCTGATTTTTACTGTCTTTACAGGGAGTATTGTTCAAAGTGATCCAGAATAAAATAAGAGGAAAATGGTGTCCAATTGTTTTTTTTGAACCACTTCAGTAATGAGTAATTTTGCACAAACAATTCTTTTTCAGTCGTGGTAAACGAGCAGTATAATTAAGCAATAAGCCACGAGGGGGTGTGGTATATTGCTAAGGGCAGTTAAGCACGACACAGCCCTTAGCTGTGTTATATTGGCCATATACCACAAACTCCCGACATGCCTCATTACTATTATAAACTGGTTACCAACGTAATTCGAGTAAAAATACATGTATTGTCCTACCCGTGGTATACTGCTGCCAGCCAATCAGCATTCAGAGCTCAAACCACCCAGTTTATAATGAAAATTCACACCACATCTTGGTGCAAGTAACAACCCAGCCAGTGACAAGACCACTAGAGAAACCTTGACTTTATTTAGCACACATTTGTAAAATAAACCACACTATACAAATGGTTTCCTCATTGCAGTAATGATACAGGGGTTACAGGTCCAATCCCCTATGAAACCCTAACCCCATACCAGGGATTTTACAAGACCCAGTGGGGGAAGAGGCTAGGGATGGGGCACCAGTTCAGTGGATCCAACACTTCAGCAGTGCTGATTCAGTGCTCTACGCGATAGGAATTAAAAGGTAGTTTCTGAGGCAATATGTAGCGTTTACCGTGAATGCAGTCTCCGCTGAACTTCAGCGATACAGATTGAATAGAGCCCTCCGACTCAGATTTAAATTGCAGGGGCGTCTCCATTTAATCCAGACAATTTATTTCCTTCACCTGGACCGGTGGTAAAACCAGTCCTCTGGCTACATGGAGGTAGCGTACTGCTTCAGCCAACTCCTCCTAGTGTGTGTTATGTTTGTCTGGGATGATAACGATAGTTAGCTGCTACAACACCTGAGTATCCTACGAAGCAAGCTAGATCTACTCTGGGTTTTCTAAAACTAACCAGCTTCACAAACCAGCTCAGGCTTCATCCGTACACTACAACGGTCAAAATGTCTTGTCTGGAGCTAACTCTAGCAGGATTGTAACTGCGCGTGCATGTCGCACGGCAAACTCATGAGACAAAAATCAATCCATGGGCAACTCAGTTTAACATTTTAATTTGTGCCGAAATCAAAATGCATCTTGCAGACTGCTGTGTGAAATGCTTTTAGAAGGGCTGTCTTTATTTTATTAATGCCTGCTTTGGTGTGCTTATCAATGCACAAGCACCCCCCCCCTCTTATATACACACTTTTTTTGTATTAAGTCATACAAAAGTTACATTGCGTTAAGTTTAAAATGCATTCTGACATTACTAAAATATGTAATGTGATTTTAACATAACACATTTGATTCATCAAAAATCAGTCATCTTCCTGAAATGAAGGGGTTGATGAGGGAATCTGATTTCATTGGTCCTCAAGGCCCAGTCATTTCATTCAAGGTAAGTGGAGTTAGCCTGCATCAGAGCAGGATAGTTCTGAAGGATTCATTGCCATATAAATGTACCTGGCTAAAAACGTGAGCCACTTTCGTATGACCGCTTATCCTGAGTTGAACTCAGTTGACCAAAGTTAGCTCGCTAACTCCTCAAACTTGCTTCGTAGGATATCAATCTGAGACCAGGCTAGCAGGGAGGCAGTTGCATGCAGTAACTATGGACACAGCTCTCTGGTTGGACTTCGCACTATGCCATGGGGTGAGGGTTTGGGGTGGGTCTGATCATATTTGCATATCAAAACAAGATAGTGTGTCCATGTGTATATGTCCCACTGAGCACACACGTCTGCCAGTCAGAAGAACCACACTTTATTACTCGGACATAAAAAAAAAAGACAAAAATGAGAGGGAAGGGGGCGGGTTAAGCCAGGTAGCTGTACGTGTCTTTCTCTCCATCCACTCTCTCCAGATACTCCTTCTCTATCAGGATGTCTATACACTTCTACAGAGGAGAGACAAGGGTAGCAGAGAAAAAGGGGGCAGAGGGAAAGGGGGTGAAAAAGATGTACTTTAAGACAAAAATATTACAGTTGGTGCAATGTGTGGGAGTCCTTTGAGAATGTATTGCGACAGTGTGTGTTACCTTATTAATGACAGGGACTCTGGGACAGGTAAGAGTGTGTGTTACCTTATTAATGACAGGGACTCTGGGACAGGTAAGAGTGTGTGTTACCTTATTAATGACAGGAACTCTGGGACAGGTAAGAGTGTGTGTTACCTTATTAATGACAGGGACTCTGGGACAGGTAAGAGTGTGTGTTACCTTATTAATGACAGGGACTCTGGGACAGGTAAGAGTGTGTGTTACCTTAATGACAGGGACTCTGGGTTTGAAGCGGGACGAGAGCTGGTTTAGGACTTCAGCCAGGAGCTGCTGGTGTTTCAGAACCTTCCTCATCTTCATTATCCTCACTATGGCAGCCTACACAGTTCATAAAACTTAGTGATCCACGCTGAAAGAGAAATTCAGTACAGTAGTTTCAACAAACATGTATATGCAGTCGGGAACACACCTGTATGAGGAGCTTGCGGTCCTCCTCTATGTTCTTGTGTGTGGTCTCCTGCTCCTGTTTCTGTTCAGTCTTCATAGGAACGTTAATGTTCACACGCAGCTTCTTACTGGAGACATGAACAACAAACATTATTTTAAGGATTAAATCTATGCTTAGACAGAAAACGCACAAGAACCAGACAACACAAAAGGAGAAACAGAGAGCGGACTTACTTCTTGTATCCCAGGAAGAGTTTGATCAGGGTTTCTGGTTTGAACTCCACTTCGTCTATGTTAGCATTCTCATCCTCCAGGACCTGACACACAGACCGCATTACAGTGCATCAAAGCTGGGACCGAGACTGAAAAACAGCTTCCATCTCAAGACTGTTAAACAGCCATCACTAACAGAGAGGCTGCTGCCAACATACAGACTCAAATCACTGGCCACTTTAATAATGGTATCACTAGTCACTTTAAATTATGCCACTTTAATAATGTTTACATATCCTACATTACTCATCTCGTATGTATATACTGTATTTTATACCATCTTGCCTATGCCGCACAGCCATCGCGCATCCATATATTTTTATGTACATATTCTTATTCCATCCCCTTACATTTGTGTATAAGGTAGTCGTTGTGATTTTGTTAGATATTACTGCACTGTCGGAACTAGAAGCACAAGCATTTCGGTACACTCACATTAACATCTGCTAACCATGTGTATGTGACCAATAAAATTTGATTTGAGTCACTACTTTCCATCAGTGTGTAGGCTTTTATACTGCAGAGTCCAGAGCCCTCTAGTGAACGGACTATCATTATACAACACATTCTACTTGACTTGCACTTACCAGCAATTTGGATTTCAACAAGATCTGCAACACTTGAACCAGAATGTCCTAAAAACAACAAAATGGTAAAAACAATATTTACAGCCAGTGAAATACAAATGTGCTAATCTCATCAGGGGTCATTTAAAAGCATTTATTTACATTTAATACATCTCTATTTAGAGCACAGTATCAGCATAACTCACGGTTTTGATCTGTGTGCTGTCAGTGAGTTGTTGTACGGAGTACAGGTCCTCTGTGTTGTACTGCAGCAGGATTGCCATCTGGAAGGTAGAGGCCTGCAGAGTGTACCTGGAACATACATTGAATTACATCTGTGATGACGTACATCTCCAGATTCTAGTGAGAAGTGACCATGTACCAACTCTGTACCTGTTTTTAAAGCAGTTGGTGACCAGCTCTCCTTTAGACAGGTGGTAGAGCCAGGTGAGTTTCCGACCGCTGTGTCTGCTGCCGTAGAATGCTGTGAACCGCTGGTAGCTACGCTCCAACTGGAGGACGAGAGGTTGATGCATTAGGTCTACTCTCCCCTACGTATTTGGTCAGTGAAGCTAAAACTTTTGATTGGTTTCTATATACTCTATCAATTGGATATGAGATCAAGTGTTTTATATGAGGTGCCGGTACAGAATGTCACATTTTATTTATGGACATTTTTGTTTTATACATATGTTTTACCGTTTTGAAATGAAAGCACTTTATGCATCTAGTTCATCCATTTGAAGGGGTCATAAGCATTTGGAGTGAGAAAGCTAGAGGCATAAATATCATACCCCCCAAAAACATTTACCTCCCCTGTTATTGGTTATGGTGAGAGGTTAGCATGTTTTGAGGACATGATCTTTGTGCATCTGTAACTTTCTCACTCATCATTATTCACGAGTAATTCATGATTATCCGTAACCATGGTAGCGTCCATATTAATTTAGAAGTGTTCAGAAACATTCTATTCTATTTACAATAAAAGTGATTGTGTGCTAGGAATATGGGAGCAAATACCAAACTTTAGACTAAATGTAATACACAAGTGAATTTGTCCAAATAAACTCAGCAAAAAAAGAAACGTCCCTTTTTCAGAACCCTGACTTTCAAAGATAATTCGTAAAAATCCAAATAACTTCACAGATCTTCATTGTAAACACCGTTTCCCATGCTTGTTCAATGAACCATAAACAATTAATAAACATGCACCTGTGGAACCATCATTAAGACACTAACAGCTTACAGACGGTAGCCAATTAAGGTCACGGTTATGAAAACTTAGGACACTAAAGAGGCCTTTCTACTGACTCTGAAAAACACCAAAAGAAAGATGCCCAGGGTCCCTGCTCATCTGCGTGAACATGCCTTAGGCATACTGCAAGGAGGCATGAGGACGGCAGATGTGGCCAGGGCAATAAGTTGCAATGTCTGTACTGTGAGACACCTAAGACAGCGCTACAGGGAGACAGGACGGACAGCTGATCATCCTCGCAGTGGCAGACCACGTGTAACAACACCTGCACATCGGTACATCCGAATATAACACCTGCGGGACAGGTACAGGATGGCAACAACTGTTTGTTGGCCTGTTGTAAAGGCAGGTCCTCACCAAACATCACCGGCAACAACGTTGCCTATGGCCACAAACCCACCGTCGCTGGACAAGACAGGACTGGCAAAAAGTGCTCTTCACTGACAAGTCGCAGTTTTGTCTCACCAGGGTTGATGTTCGGATTCGCATCTATCGTCGAAGGAATGAGCGTTACACCGAGGCCTGTACTCTGGAGCAGGATCAATTTGGAGGTGGAGGGTCCGTAACGGTCTGGGGCGGTGTGTCACAGCATCATCGGACTGAGCTTGTTGTCATTGCAGGCAATCTCAATGCTGTGCATTACAGGGAAGACATCCTCCTCCCTCATGTGGTACCCTTCCTGCAGGCTCATCCTGACATGACAATGACACCAGCCATACTGCTTGTTCTGTGCGTGATTTCCTGCTAGACAGGAATCAGTGTTCTGCCATGGCCAGCAAAGAGCCCGGATCTCAATCCCATTGAGCACGTCTGGGACCTGTTGGATCAAAGGGTGAGGACTAGGGCCATTCTCCCCAGAAATGTACGGGAACTTGCAGGTGCCTTGGTGGAAGAGTGGGGTAACATCTCACAGCAAGAACTGGCAAATCTGGTGCAGTCCATGAGGAGGAGATGCACTGCAGTACTTAATGCAGCTGGTGGCCACACCAGATACAGACTGTTACTTTTGATTTTGACACCCCCCCTTTGTTCAGGGACACATTATTCCATTTATGTTAGTCACATGTCTGTGTAACTTGTTCAGTTCATGTCTCAGTTGTTGAATCTTGTTATGTTCATACAAATATTTACACATGTTAAGCTGAAAATAAACAGTTGACAGTGAGAGGACGTTTCTTTTTTTGCTGAATTTACTTGTCACCTTCAAATGGTGGGACTAGATACATGACGTCCTTTCATTTCTAAAACAGATATGTATGGAAATACCCTCAGAATAAAAGGCGACATTCTGTACTATCGCCTCATAAAACAAATAAAAACAAATAAATGTGTTGGGGAGTGTATTTTTTGTTGTATTAAGTTGTGTTGGAGTTAGGAGTGATGTGTGTATCGTTACAAAGTTGAATTGGTATTGAGTTGAGTCTCACCTCGGAGGGCAGAGCGAAGGTGCATGATTGCTGGAACGGCCAGGACCCGGAACTCAACACCTGGATACTGAAGTCCACTGTAACACACCTCATTATTTAGCATTGGAACCACATTTACAACAAATACAGATACCAGTAAACAGAAGTATTAGGTTTATTAGACAAACCAACAGGTGCTTACAGTCGAGAGGTTCAGAGTTGGTCAGGTGTTTCTTGAACTGTTCGTTGAGGTCTTTGCTGACTCCGATGTCCTGGAACATCCTCTGTAGTTTAGATGTGTACTCAAAGCCACACGCTTGCTAAGGGAGAGAGAAAGTCACAATACTTTCAAAATTACATATTTTCTTTTACATTCCTTGGGGTGATCGGTCTGTGTGAGATTGGATAAATGCGTGCGTGTGTGTGTATGTGTATATATATATATATATAAGGTACAGACCTTGAGTTTGGAGATCATGCTAGCTTCTGCGTCGTCGCTAGCACTGTTCTGGTGGACGAGGCGTTTAGCCAGCATCTTAGCATAGAACTTCTGGAACACATCCTTGTCCTCTATGTACTTAAACACCACCATCTGAGGGATGAGCAACATATGAAAGGTTTATTGAGATAGGACGTTGAGACAGTTGGTAACTCAAATTAGTTCTGAAGAGAAAGTCAAAAGGTTTATGAACAAAGAGTAGGTCCTCACCACTTGGTTGAGTGTGTCCTCCAACTCTGCCTCTTCTGGGTTCTTAGAACTGGAGAACAGAATACAGTGAATGTTTAGTTACGTCAGAGACAGACAATAGCCCCAGCGCCATACAGTAGATTACCCACCTCTTCTTGAGCAGAGAGTCACAGTATCTAGCCAGTAGTTCAGGTGATTTGCTGGAGGACTGGGCCATCTTAGTGACCGTGTTGTTGTTGATGAAACGTCCACACGCCTGGAGAGAGAACGCGCTACAACGTCAGTTCTGGGTATTTATATAGGAATCCTTACTACATTGATTTTTTTCAAGGAGAAAAAGTTTTTTATTAAAAAGCTAGAGTGTACCTTGTCTAGAGCAGCTACGAAGCCAGCGTCGTTGTTGAAGGCAGACATAACCAGAGCGTTGTACTTCTTATGGACGTTCAGTGTGGTCTGGACATACACCTTAGGGTCCTAGGAGGGACAAACACACACACATATATATATTTGTGTGTATATTTGTATGTATATATGTGTGTGTGTGTGTGTGTACACATACGTTGAGAGCGGCCTCCCCACATTTCTCTATAGCGGCCAGGCCCTGGTTGTGGATGTGTGTTTCTAGGAGTTTCTTTAGCTCTCCCAGGCCATCCGTTATACGAGACACCAAGTTATACATCCGACCTAGATCTGAGAGGGAGGAAAAGAGAAAGAAAGAGAGACTGAATACACAGAACTTTTGTCTAAAAACACAGGCACTCATAACAGCAAGGCATATATAACTCCTTATACTTATTCTCTATTGTATTTTCCATTTCCTGGGTTGAGCAGCTGAAAAAACCCCTACACCATTCCCTACCTTGGTTCTTGTCAGCATCCAGTAGATTCTGGAACTCTGTGTGGAAGATCTCCAGGTGTTTCTCTATGAGCACCTGTTCACACCGCCTGGCCAGCTCATCCTGAGTGGACTCATGGAGGTACACCTGCACACGCCGCTGTTCCTCTAGCAGACGGGCCTCGGCCTACACACACAGAAACACAAGGTTAACTTCCTGGTGCTTTCATGGAGCTACACCTACACCCGTCACTGCTGCTACCCCCACCCTATTTTTCCCCTCCATCCTCACCTTCTTCATATACTCAGTAACAGGGTTCTGTTGGAGGAACTCGGTGCTCTCTCGTGTGTAGAAGCGTTCGGTGTCCGTGAGGAACTGGCACTCAAAGTATTCTTTATACACTGACAGCGTAGGACCCTTAGCAAACGCATCCTCCTCATTCAGCCCCAGCTCCACTATAGGAGACAACACACATACAGTCAAGTCTGAGACTTCTGAATTCTTCTATAAGAGAAAATTCTGTGATGTGCTGGAATGTGATGATATTTTATAAACGCGTGTCTAAGTGAAAACTTGAAGTGGATTGGTTTGAGGTGTGTTGTACCGTAGGACTGCACCACACCACTGATGAGTCTGGTGTTGATGGTCTCTCCATTCCTCTCCTTCTCGATCAGCTTCAGGACTGCATTCGTTACCTGAGAGAGAGAGAGCGAGTGGTGTAAAGTCAATGAATGTATGAATTACGTTGTTCGCCGTCTTAGAATAAGATGGCAGCTCTATCCATCGCTACACCAGTTACACATAGAACGACACAGTGAAACACACTGAACTGACGTGGTTGGTGATTCTATTTACCGTGCGTGTGTTGTGTCAGTCAGATGTGACATCATCATCATACCCACCTGTTTGTTTAGGGGTCTGAATAGACACTCCCTCCACGTTACCAACGCCAACTACAGAAGAGAGGGCATGAGGGATAAATGGAGGAGAGAGGATAAACTAATGTCATAATTCACTCATCTTTTACAGTTGAAAATTGACACACACAAAGACACCCCCTCCCTCCCTCCCTCCCTCCCTTCCCTCCTCTCACCGAGTAGATCTCGTAGATGCCCTTGCGTCCCTCGTCACATTCACGTCTGACCCAGTGCCTGTTGAGGTAAGCACAGATCCCATTCAGCACCTTACTGGAGAACCGGTAGTCCTCCCACTGCTGTGTGTAGAACTTCAACACACACTCATCCATCAGGTCCTCACCATCCTGGGAGAGAGAGAGAGAGTAGAGGGGGAGATGGAAGATGCATTGGTCACCAAACAAAATAAGGTACAGTTCAAGAGAAAGAGTAAACAATGATAGGTGGAATTGGCACCATATTTTCCTTGTATCCAACCACACATTAGATCTGTGAAAGGTCATCAAAGTGCCAGCGGGTCAGGAGAGGATGGAATCCCCATGTCACTGTACCACTCACCATGAGCAGACTGGTCAGGTAGTTCTTGAGGAACTCCTTGAGTCTCTTGTAGAGTTCCAGGCCTACGAACTGGGCCCCCCCAGGAGTACTGCTCTTCTTGGAGGGCTTGTTGGGGACGGCAGACCCCCGGCCTTGACTGGACTGGTGCACGCTGGTACAGTAGTTATACACATGGCTGACAGGCAGGGGAGTTAAGACAGAAACACTATGGTGGGTATCAGGTCTATTGCAGCAGGACTCTGACCTCTCTACATGTGATGTGACCTAGCCCATCAGTAAGTATTGCACCACTAGGACACACCCATGAACACAACACCATAATGACACTGCAATATACACTGCATACTGCTGTGAGCTTCCACTTTGGGAAGTAGGCCATATAAACCTTAAACACCCTTCAAAAGGGAAATCACAGCAGCCGTACCAACTTAATAACCCCTTAAATTCCACCACCTCCCCTGGCCTTCACCCCCCCTTAGCGTGTGGGATACGTGTAGAGCTCCATGTAGCGTGACTTCGCCATGCTCTGCCGTGTGTACACCTGGTGGATGCCAGCCCTCAGGTCGTCCCAGATCTGGTCCAGCCCGATCTGCTTCAGCCCATGTGG
This sequence comes from Salvelinus namaycush, assembly GCF_016432855.1. Lineage (NCBI taxonomy): Eukaryota > Metazoa > Chordata > Actinopteri > Salmoniformes > Salmonidae > Salvelinus > Salvelinus namaycush. The sequence goes on along the minus strand of NC_052339.1, from coordinate 20,617,755 downwards.
GTTCTGGCCCCTGTTGGACGACATCGTCACGTCCCTCCTGCTCTCTTCAGCTCCTTCTCTCCTCTGCTCCCACTCCTGTTGTTTCTCTCCTCTCAAGTGCTGTCTCAGAGTGTGCCGTCCATGGGAGGCTGGTGAGTGCGTGTCAGTAAGTTTGGCTCTGTCGTCAGTTGCTCCTCCTCACAGCCTTATGCAGCAACACCTCACCACAAGACCTGGAGGAATAAGAGAGAGAAAACAGTGGTTACTAACAGTGGTTGCTGTTCTTTCTAGCAGCTGAACTATGAACTACGTGATTACAGCTAGCTAATGACAGATTAGTCCACTTTAGGGCCAGGCTACTTCCTTCCCAGTCCTCTGGCAGGCAGACTGGCCTCAAATACTGTGACAGAAACCGCAGTATATTCAACATGAGAGGAGCTCTCCACAGTCCAAAGACATTGATTACAGTCAGATACATCGCTATGTAATATAAACCCTGATTGGAAAGGAGACCAGGAAATGGCAACATCAACAAGGTCCCTCCCCAATTTACAAAGATATGAAGAGAGAGAAGGGAAGCGAGGCTCATTGTTGTTGACAGCCAGGCAGAGGGTCTATATATAGCAGAGGACAGCCAACCTTGTCTCCATCTCTGGTCATTTACTGTCATTTAGGCCCAAGGCTGAGGATGTTTGTTTGTGTTGCAACCTGAACACTATTTACTTCCTGACACCGTTCACAAGCAGTTTGTGTGCGTTTGTGCTTATGACCAGCACTAGATTGGTGGATAGGCCTAGTTCTCCCATGTTATATTTAGACACACCAGTAGCAGTGATCACTTGTTTACGGTGTGTGTGTGTAAGTATCTGTGTGTGTACGCATGATGGCAGGAGTCCTTTAAAAACTTCAATAAAGACAGAAGGGGGTGAGTGAGTAACTTACAGGATGTCCATGCTGTGAACATGGAGGCCATGACAGTGATTTCCTCACAGTTAGTTGTGAAACCTGAAACTCTGGCACATCAACATCATCATGTTCCTCTAGTGCAAATTTCATGACCCCATCATGTGTTGTTTCTAAGAAAGACCCCAGAGGGGTATACTACAAAGGAGGTTCAATGAGTTAGCCAGCTAACTTTGATAAACAACCAAAATACCTATTGCTTTTTTGGTTTATTAAGAAAGCTAAACTCAGATATGTGTTTTTGGTTGTTGAGTCAGCGACCATTACCATTTTAAGTGTATCTATAAAAAAAAAAAATACTAAGTTGTTTCAGAACATTTAGACAAGTTAGCTGGCTAACTCTTGAACCGTTATTGTAGTATACCCCTCAGGGCTGATTGCTAATAGTAACTAACATCTGTGCTAGACTAGCGTGTCAACACATGACAAGAACAGTAACGTAACCTTTCTAATGGCGTCAGCTAATGGTGATCCGAATAAGGTTCACCAACCCTACAACTGCTTACACTAACAGTAAGGCTAATGTATTAATATCTAGCTAATCCAATTGGGTCTTTCTGCAGGAAATTATACATTAACAACACAATACAACCGTGAGAAACCATAATGGCACAATGAATCAGGGAAGAGAGAGAGAGCTGTGGTCGTGGGAAAGCAGCCGGTAAATCTCATTAGGCTACCGCAGTCATTGTGTCCTGGCCAGAGTCACTGAACCTTACTAGGGCCCGGGATGATACCAGTATCGCGATACTAGTTAGTATCATGGCAAGGAAACAAAACAAAGCAGATTTAACTTCTATAGGAAACAGCCCTAATGTTGGTAACAAACATCATTATGTTTTCATCCAGAGTCACATGCATTATAGCACACAATATTTTACATACAGCAGGTTTTTAAAGAACCAAAAGAGTTTGGTCTGCTTCATGTTTTCATTTTTGCCATGGAAAAAAAGATTGTGATACCGATATCTTCCTGGCCCTACCTAATAGCCTACATATACATTAACACACACCAACAATGTAATAAACAGAAACACAGAGCTAAACCACCTCGCTAGCCTTCGACCCAATCAGGTCTTCTCAACGAGAGAAGATTAACCTACTTCCTTATTGACTACAGATTTAACAAACCCAATGCCTAGAGGTCCCGTGTGGCTGAGTTGGTAGACCATGGCGCTTGCAACGCCAGGGTTGTGGGTTTGACTCCCGCAGGGGGACCAGTATGAAAATGTATGCACTCACTACTGTAAATCGCTCTTGACAAGAGCGTCTGCTAAATGACACATTTAAAATAAAATAAATGTAAAAGGGTAAAGCTCAGGTGTAGTCTGCCACAAGCAAAAAAATTTTATGAATAAATGTTTCATTGCCACATACACCAGATAGGTGCAGTGAAATTAGTTGTTTTATAGGTTCAGCCATAATAGTACAGCACCCCTGAAGCAAATTAGGGCCAAGTGCCTTGCTCATGGGCACATTTTCACCTTGTCGGCTTGGGTATTCGAAGCAGCAACCTTTTGGTTACTGGCCCAATGCTCTAACCGTGAAAGAGTGATTCATTCACAGAACAGAGATACTGTGTATCAGATAACGCAAAAGCTATGCCTCGGGAACATGCAATCCTGTAGTCAAATCACAGTGTATTGGGAACCATTTAATTGCTTTCTAGCTTGGAGTGCAGGGTGTGTTTTGGGGCAATAAGGCAGGCTATTTCATTAGTGTATGCAGCTTTTGATTCTCACTCAGCTCAGCATTTGAAAGGCTAGTGCGCACGCACACCAGGATTGATTTTATAGTCACAGCTCTCAGCATGCCTCTCACATGTTAAACAGACACAGGTCATCTAAGGTAAAGGCGGGGAGGGGGTGTTCAGCCTTGCACACACACATCTAGCGTCCAGGTTTCCTCAGGCTGTATCAAACAGGCGCTTTGCTGACTGACTCAGAGGAACAGAACGGGGCGGCAGGTAGCCTAGTGGTTAGAGCGTTGGGCCAGTAACCGAAAGGTTGCTGGATCGAATCCTAGAGCTGACAAACATCTGTCGTTCTGCCCCTGTAAATAAGAATGTGTTCTTAACTGACTTGCCTAGTTAAATAAAGGTAAAAAAAGTGAGATGTCAAGCTGCTCTATTTCCTACAAGAGTAGAGCAGTCCTGCCTCAGAGGAAGTCAGGGAAGCACAGAGCCTGTAGGAAGAGGTTGCCTCCTACTAACCATCATGGGGTAGTTAGTGATTGGTGGGAGAAGCCATTACTGGGGTGGTGAGTGTGAGGCAGGGTCAGATTTCTGTCCCACTGAAACCAAACACTAACTAGGCCTACATGACCTGAAAGACGACTGTTCCATTGACACGGTCTTTCCCTCACTTACATTACACCCAGCTTACCACTCTGCCTTCACAGAGCAGAAGTAATTGTTTGTTGTGATACTCAGACCAAATGAGTGTAGTTTAGTGACAGAGTCCGAAGAGGGTACTTTGGTTGGACAGAGTATTTATGGCTAAATAAATAACGTTAGTTTTAATTTGCTCAATGTACATTCAATGTTAGAGGCCCAAAAGCAGCTTGCCTTCGAGTTCATCTGTATTGTCATAACTAAATACAGACCAAATTACAGACTGGTTTGCCAACAGCATTTAGCCAGACTAGTGAGTGTTGTTGGCCAGCCAACTAACTTAACGTTATCGTTAACTCGCCAACGTTATTTAATGGCAAAACATTTGAGCACATAAGGTAACACGGTGACTTTTTCAAACTTGCTAGTTATTGTTGGTATAAGTTACTTGTTCGCTAAATCAACATAGAAGCCAACACATTCATGGGCTAGCTAAAGCAACATCACAATTTCTAGATTGGATAACAAGGCAGCCAACGTATCTAACGTTAGCTGACGCAGCTAAGTTAGCCGAAAGAACGACAGCCGTTAGCTAGCTAGGTTAGTTTTCTAAACAGCGTAGCTGCCATTGTTGGACCCGATAGCTAGCCGTCGCCGGGCGTCGGTCTAATTCATGTTTGAGTATTTTGATAAGGTTATGACGAGCCAGACAATATTTTCTTAACTAAATATGAGGTTAAAACCATAATTTCCGATGAAAATTAAAATGGCACCCTGTTCAATGAGTCAGGATTATTCGCCAAAACATCTCCTGCTTGCGCGGCTAACCACAACGAGCTGCTGCCTCGCTAGCTAGAGGATAGCTAACTAACTAGCTCAAATAAAAGCTTCATGGCACTTAGACAATAGAATAATAAGCTATTCTTACCATTTCTGAACCGTTTATTTGCCCCAGCAATAGAGAAATACAGGTTCAGGAATCTAGCTATCGGCGCCTCCTTTACTCGGTTCTTGACTGAGATGGATTTCCTTCGTTTCGCAGTTGTCTCAAGATGATGTAGCAGCGCTAAGATCTCCTAGTGAAATGAAATGATGATGATGACACGGTGAGTGGGTTACCACAGCGTCAACGTCAAAATGGTCTATATCGTAAAAATGTATAAAAACAAAAATACGATTTTTGGTCTAAATGTAATGTTCGAGTTAGGCATAAGGTTAGTAATGTAGTTAGGTTTAAATTGGTAGAAATAGGGGGGGTTTATTACATTGTGGCTGTGGTAACTGGTGACAACTAAAATGGCAAATCCAAACACATGCGTATCAGACAAATATAAAATAAATTAAATTGTGGATATTTGTTTGAAGAAGAAACACAACCAACCAATGATTCACTTGACATTACTTTTATTTAATTGACACAACCGGATTTATTACAATTACGTTAGTTTATAAACTAAGCCAAGAAATCAAATGGTAAACAAATATGCTTTATATACCATAACTCAATTATGGTAAATACTGTAGAGCCACTCAACACCCCAAACATACAGCATTTAACAATTTTAAACACTCCACTTAACCAGCTGTGCTTTTTCACTGTCACAGAAAGAGGCTCCAACTGTGCTGTTCCACTACAGAGGTCTTCATTGGTAAGATTCTCATTAGGGTGTTTATTCTTCCATTGTTTAGATGTGTAAAGACTCTCAATGAAAGTCGGTTTGAAGATGTGTTGTTGTTAACAGGCCATGGTCAGAGAATGACTGCACCTGATCCTCTGGGATTTCTGTGCCACTGTGAGGTCAGGGGACGACCCCAGTGGGGACTGTGCTACATGTTTATCTTCAGACTGATATACAATAATCAGAGGAGGCTAGTGGGAGGGGCTGTAGGAGGACGGGCTCGTTGTAATGGCTTAAATGGAACAGTATCCAACACATCAAACTAATGGAAGCCACATGTTTGACCCCCTTCCATTAATTCCATTCCAGCCATTACAATGAGCCCGTCTCGTGTAGCTCAGTTGGTAGAGCATGGCGCTTTCAATGCCAGGGTTGTGGGTAGGATTCCCGCCGAGGACCAGTACGAAAACAGTATGAAAATATATGCACTCACTACTGTAAGTTGCTCTGGGTAAGAGTGTCTGCTAAATTACTAAAATGTAAATGTAAGCTCCTCTTCTGACAATAAAATATATCTACTCAATTATTTCCTTCCTCTGATGTTTCCAGAAACAATATCTCTCTCATCGTCACTCAATGCATAGGTTTATCTCCACTGTATTCACATCCTACCATACCTTTGTCTGTGCATTATGCCTTGAATCTATTCTACCGTGCCCAGAAACGTGCTCCTTTTACTCTCTGTTCCGAACGTACTAGACGACCAGTTCTTCTAGCCTTTAGTCGTACCCTTATCCTACTCCTTCTCTGTTCCTCTGGTGATGTAGAGGTTAATCCAGGCCCTGCAGTGCCTAGCTCCACTCCCATTCCCCAGGCGCTCTCATTTGTTGACTTCTGTAACCGTAAAAGCCTTGGTTTCATGCATGTTAACATTAGAAGCCTCCTCCCTAAGTTTGTTTTATTCACTGCTTTAGCACACTCTGCCAACCCGGATGTCCTAGCCGTGTCTGAATCCTGGCTTAGGAAGACCACCAAAAACCCTGAAATTTCCATCCCTAACTACAACATTTTCCGACAAGATAGAACTGCCAAAGGGGGCGGAGTTAGCCTGCAGAATTCTGTCTTACTATCCAGGTCTGTGCCCAAACAATTTGAGCTTCTCCTTTTAAAAATCCACCTTTCCAGAAACAAGTCTCTCACCGTTGCCGCTTTCTATAGACCACCCTCTGCCCCCAGCTGTGCCCTGGACACCATATGTGAATTGATTGCCCCCCATCTATCTTCAGAGCTTGTGCTGTTAGGTGACCTAAACTGTGACATGCTTAACACCCCGGCCATCCTACAATCTAAGCTTGATGCCCTCAATCTCACACAAATTATCAATGAACCTACCAGATACAACCCCAAATCCGTAAACACGGGCACCCTCATAGATATCCTAATCAACCTGCCCTCCAAATACCCCTCTGTTGTCTTTAACCAGGATCTCAGTGATCACTGCCTCATTGGCAGTGGCACTGCCTCAAACACTTCAGCGAGCAGGCCTTTCTAATCGACCTGGCCCGGGTATCCTGGAAGGATATTGACCTCATTCCGTCAGTAGAGGATGCCTGGTTATTCTTTAAAAATGCTTTCCTCACCATCTTAAATAAGCATGCCCCATTCAAAAAATGTAGAACCAGGAACAGCTATAGCCCTTGTTTCACTCCAGACCTGACTGCCCTTGATCAGCACAAAAACATCCTGTGGCGTACTGCATTAGCATCGAATAGCTCCCGCGATATGCAACTTTTCAGGGAAGTTAGGAACCAATATACACAGGCAGTTAGGAAAGCAAAGGCTAGCTTTTTCAAACAGAAATTTGCATCTTGTAGCACAATCTCCAAAAAGTTCTGGGACACTAAAGTCCATGGAGAATAAGAGCACCTCCTCCCAGCTGCCCACTGCACTGAGGCTAGGAAACACTGTCACTACCGATAAATCCACGATAATTGAGAATTTCAATAAGCATTTTTCTACAGCTGGCCATGCTTTCCACCTGGCTACCCCTACCCTGGTCAACAGCCCTGCACACCCCACAGCAACTTGCCCAAGCCTGGTTTAAATGAAGATATGGATTTACAAACTACAGGCCGCTAAGTACCCTGGTTTAAATGAAGATATGGATTTACAAACTACAGGCCACTAAGTACCCTGGTTTAAATGAAAATATGGATTTCTCACCTTTCCTGTAGGGTCGTGATAGGGCCATTTGCTGTCATCTAGTGGACATTTTGCTCTATTGTCCTCAGCTATGTTTAGACTGCTGTGGTCCATGTTTGCTGTGTTCTAGTGTACTATAAAATAGATGTCTCTCCTATTCTTAGCACTTTGCCCAGTCATATTCAAGGTTAGAACTACCTTTCTATGGGTCCTGATGCTTCTAGCCTTGAGTTGCATTTTTGATAACATATCTACAGTATTTCACTTTTGAATATGTATAGTATTGCTTACTAGGTGTTGTCCAATGAATTCTGTAACCACTCCCTCTTCAAATCAGGGTTGATTGGAAAAATATGTTCAAAAGAGGACTATTATCATATCTTTGTACTCCCTGACGTCCATGCAGCCGAAACACATCGTAGTTTTTAAACTTTGTTTCCGTTGAACATGCCATACAAATAAAGCCATTTTAATTCATTATATGAAGAGAGCCTATTTCCTCCTTTCCCATTCTGTATTGTTGAAACTTGTGTTTCAATGCTGTTTAGCCACAGTCTTTTATTTAACCTTTATTTTGATCATGCTGAGAACAAGGTTTTTCACAAGAGCCCTGTAATTTCAAAAATTACAAAAATATACACATCAATACACTATGAAAACCAGAGTGATACATAACACAATCATAAAAAACAACAGTCAGTAAAAGGCCAACAATCAGCCATCTGAATTTCCCTAGCCTAGAGGCACCAAAACATCACATTTTAGAGAGTTTCTGAGATTATTCCTCAAGTAAGAGGCAACAAAACTAAAATCAGTATTATCTGTATGCCTATACAAAACAATTATCTGTAGGCTTATACAAAACAATTATCTGTAGGCTTATACAAAACAATTATCTGTAGGCTTATACAAAACAATTGTTTGTAGTACAAAACAATCTGTTGGTCTATACAAAACAATATTCTCTACAACAATCATATAAAACAATAATTTAATTGGTTATATTCTCTTCAGAATTGATTATGTAAACACAGTGGTTGTAGGCCTACTTGTACTTGCAAACAACAGATTACAGCTCATCCAAAACAGTTCCACAAGGATTTTAACAAAAACTAAAAAAGTCATCACACATCATCCCCATCCTGGCTGATCCCCACTGGTCACCCACCACTCAAAGAACAGGCCTAATAATACATGGTGGTGCAAGGAGCAGTTTTTTATTTTTTATTATTGAACATTGCTGACTAATTCAAAATAAAAATACCGAAGCATTGTGGAGTGTTTAACCTCAGCTGTATTTGGCTGTGAGTAAATATCATTGCAGGGCTATTCCACTGTTAAAAAGGCCTCCTCTGCCAAGATGCTTAGACACTGGTGTTTGCCGTAATCACCAATTAATGGAAAGACTCTCTCAGTGAAAGTGTGTGTGAATGTGTGTATGTGTGTGTTGTTAACAGGGTCAGAGAAGGACAGCATTCCTTTGTCCCAGTCCAGGAGTACTCTGATCCTCTGGGGTTTCTGTGCTACGGTCAATGGATGGTCCTGGTGGCAACTGTGCTGTGTATTTTGCATCAAACTGCTTCAATGACCAGTACCCACTCTTAACTACACCCTTCGTTCAGACACCCTCCTGTATCACACCCATTGACAATAACTGGCCCAACCTCAATGTCCCAGCTGTGTGTGCCTGAGTGAAAGCCCTCAGAGCCCAGGAGCCATTTGTAGCTATCAAACCTCTCTGGGTTGTCAGGAAGCTGCTGTGTCTCACTGACTTAGACAGGATGAGATCTGGGTGGGCAGTATCTAGAATCACAGGAGCTTAACAGAGAGAACAGAGCACTGTATTCAAATTATAAGTGATCGGTGTGGCTAAACTAAAATATGTATGACATCAGACAGGGAAACTTGGTAAATGTCTGTAAAGTGACTATAGAAAATATACACCCCCTTGCACAATTTAAACATTTCGTTGCCCTACAGACTGACAACCATCAGGAAAAAACTGTTTAAAGCGTCTATCCATGTTTTGCTTGTTTTATGAATAGTAAATACAAATAATCTTTATTGTTTATTGTTTTCAACTCTTAATGATCGGCTATGAAAAGCCAACTGACATTTATTCCTGATTATTATTTGACCATGCTTGTCATTTATGAACATTTGAACATCTTGGCCATGTTCTGTTATAATCTCCACCCGGCACAGCCAGAAGAGGACTGGCCACCCCTCATAGCCTGGTTCCTCTCTAGGTTTCTTCCTAGGTTTTGGCCTTTCTAGGGAGTTTTTCCTAGCCACCGTGCTTCTACACCTGCATTGCTTGCTGTTTGGGGTTTTAGGCTGGGTTTCTGTACAGCACTTCGAGATATTAGCTGATGTACGAAGGGCTATATAAAATAAACTTGATTTGATTTGATTGAATTTAATCAATGTTTTCCTATACCTTATAAACCTGTGAAGCCTCATCTATGGATCTGATCCAGTGTTCATGTTTTATTGAGGTCTGGTATTTCACAGAGATTGGCTGTTTATCCTCCTGACAGAAGAGCTTGAATTTCTCCCTGTGCAGACTGCATAGCACTTTTGGAGTTTGTTGAAGCTCTCTCCTGTAAGAAGGCCTCACATATGTCCTTCAGAGCCATGTTAAGGAAAATCTCTGTTGAAGATTTTCTCTTGCATTCAGGACATTTCTTTTCTTCCTTCTCTCCCCAGTGTTCCTGCAGACAGGATTTACAGAAGCTGTGGCTACACAATAAAGTAGGATTGGATTCTTGAAGATGTCATGCCACAATGGACAGGAGATATGCGCAACAATTTGTAAGCCATTTTCTCTCATAGTCACATTCCTTTCTCTGGAATGGCTTCTGGAGGCAACAGTTCACTTCCAAGACTCACCCTTGTTTGGTTAGCAGGGCATGAAAGTTACACTTTAGGTGGAATATTCAATGGTTCAGTTTGAACTTGCTTTTTGCAGAAGTCCTGTTTTATGTCCTAAGAGAGCTGAGAGGGTTGTACATTACCGTGAGCAGGTGAGTATCATGGACTTGGTGTGTGAGGGGTGGATCTTTAAGTTTTATGGGATTGTACAGTATATTACCACGAGCAGGTTAATGTCAGGTGAGGGGCTGATGGATGCGGCTATGGAACCCTGACCTGTTCACCAGACGTGCTACCTTGTCCCGGACCTGCTGTTTACGACTTTCTCTCTCTACCGCACCTGCTGTCTCTAACTCTGAATGCTCGGCAATGAAAAGCCAACTGACATTTACTCATGAAGTGCTGACCTGTTACACCCTCTACAACCACTGTGATTATTATTATTATTTGGCCCTGCTGGTCATCTACGAACGTTTGAACATCTTGGCCATGAACTGTTATAATCTCAACCCGGCATAGCCAGAAGAGGACTGGCCACCCCTCAGAGCCTGGTTCCTCTCCAGGTTTATTCCTAGGTTCCTGCCTTTCTAGGGAATTTTTCCAAGCCACCGTACTTCTACATCTGCATTGCTTGCTGGTTGTTGTTTTAGGCTGGGTTTCTCTGTAGCACTTTGTGACATCGGCTGATGTAAAAAGGGCTTTATAAATACATTTGATTGATAGATTGATGAGGGGTGGATATTTGAGTCAACTGGAACTCTGCACATACTGTTATTGCTCTCCTTAGTGTTCTAAACCTAGCCTGGACCCAGATCTGTGCTCATGCTCTTGCCAACCCCATTGCTCATTTTCAAGCCATTGGCATGGCAATGAGTGACAGGACTTGGCATGATAGCGCAAACAGACTGGCACTCAGGCTATTCTAAACGCTCATACTAAGAACACCATGTTTTTGTCAGACTTTATTATATAGAACTACTGGTAATAAAAAATACGTACAACAGGCATTTAAACAATTTTACAATTAATTTACAATACTGAGGATGGATAGAATACCTCTTGTTAAGTATAACAACTCCCCCTCAGCCTGCTCTGCTGAGGTTCAAACCCTACAAGGGGATTGGTCTTCCCTAGTCTCCGAACAGGTCAGACCACCAGGAGCCGTGGCAGCCAAAGGGGTTCCAGGACACTTTATACATGGCCAGTCCTTACTGACCAGGCATTGGGGTTACCTCACTCGCCCATCAACGCTCTGGGTTGAAGTTTGCCCTAGGTATAGATCTAGGATCAACTTCCCCTTCCCCAATCCTAACCTTAACCATTAGGTTGGAAAATGCTAAACTGACTCAAAATCAGCATCTCAAGGGGCAACTTCACCCTACTCCCTCATCAACACTCTGTAACCCATCCCACCGACCAATAGATCGACAGAACCTAGGACCTGGGTCAGTTGTTGTAAATCAGACACCTCTCACCTCTAAATGGCGCTATTCTATTCTTTATGGTTCTTTGTCCCAGATTACCCTGTACTAATGACGTGTTCAAAACAACTAGGAATTCGGAAATCTCAGACTTCAGTGCATTCAAGACAACTGGGAACTCGGGGAAAAAAACTAGCTCCAACTGGGTAAAATAGTTTTAAATGGTCATCCAACTCGGAATTACTCCGGTATCTTTCTAGAGCTCCGACTTTCCAACCCGAAGATCACTAATTTCAATATTTGACCTTGTTTTTTTCCAGAGTTCCCAGTTGTCTTGAAAGCACCAATAATTTAACATAGCCTGAGTGGCCCTAATGTGAAAACAATCTACCTGTCAGAGGAGGTTCTCTTCTGCAGTGTTGAACCAATTCAGTATATGTGGAGGAGTTGTCTCAATGTCCAAAATTGGAAGTTGCGTCACAGGCTCCCTTTCCATTTCCCCTGAACACTGGTTGCATTTGGCGCCGCTGAGGGTGCCCTGGACCAAACATGACCCCAGTCTGCCTAATTAGAAGCCTCCAATGACTCAGCTTCCCAAATAATTGTACAATTAATTTTCAGAAACATGTTGGGGTAGGGAAATGGTAGTACACTGTGACAAGGTTGATCAAGAAAAAGAGTTTCACACTCATACAGCACAATTACCTTAAACATGCAATACAAAATATATCACTGTAAAAAACAACAACAATTTATTTACGTTTTATTACTAAGTATAATTGAGTTGATTTCAAAGATGTCTTTTTTATTTTTTATTAAGACAATTGGTTTTCCCCTAAAATCCACTAACACACTCAACAGTACCATCTTGTTCCCGAGATAAAGCCTTGACATACTGTACCATAATCACAACATCACCACCAGGGCTGTCCCACTACAGCCAGACTAACTATTTTGTCCTTTTACAGAGACCATCCCTGGAAAGATTCTCAGAGGGGAGAGCTTGCAATAACTACCAAGAATATGGAAAGACTTTCTCAGTGAAGGTGTGTGTAATAGTGTGTAAACATGTGTTCTTATCAGGGTCAGAGAATGACAGCTTTCCTTTGTCCCAGTCCAGCTGCACTCTGATCGTCTGGGGTTTCTTTGCCACTGGGAGTACACTGGTTGATTCTGGTGGGGAAAATACACTGTATTTATGTTTGAAGTGCCAGAATCGCCAGTGTCCACTTTAACTGCTGCCTTCCTCTCAACAGACTTTTCTATCACACCCAGTGGCCAGAATGTATTGTTCCCAACCTCAACGTCCCAGCTGTGTTCCTGAGTTAAAGCCCTCAGAACACAAGATCCAGATCCATACATAGTCATCAAACCTCTCTGGGTTATCAGGAAGCTACAGTGTCTCATTCCTGCGTTTCACACTGGTCAGATCCTCAGACATCCAGAGATCTGGGTAGGCAGTGTTTGGGTCCAGAGTGACAGGAGCTGAGTGTCGGTCCCATGTTTCATGAGCTGAAATAAAATATCCTACAAATTTTCCATATGGACAAAAACCTTATTTCTCTCAAATTTTGTGCACAAATTTGTTTACATCCCTGTTAGTGAGCATTTCTCCTTTGCCAAGATAATCCATTCACCTGACAGGTGTGGCATATCAACAAGCTGATTAAACAACATGATCATTACACAGGTGCACCTTGAGCTGGGGACAATAAAAGGCCACTCTAAAATGTGCAGTTCTTTCACACAACACAATGCCACAGATGTCTCAAGTTTTGAGAGAGCGTGTAATTGGCATGCTGACTGCAGGAATTTCCACCAGAGCGGTTGCCAGATAATTAAATGTACATTTCTCTTTCATAAGCCACCTCCAACTTCGTTTTAGACAATTTGACCGTACGTCCAACCAGCCTCACAACCCAAGACCATGTGTAACCACACCAGCCCAGGACCTCCACATCTGGCTTCTTCACCTGCGGGATAGTTGGAGACCAGCCACCTGGACAATTGATGAAACTGTGGGTTTGCACAACCAAAGAATTTCTGCACAAACTGTCAGAAACCGTCTTAGGAAAGCTCATCTGCGTGCATACGTCCTTACCAGGGTCTTGACCTGACTGCAGTTTGGCGTCGTAACTGACTTCTGTGGGAAAATGTTCACCTTCGATGGCCACTGGCACGCTGGAGAAGTGTACTCTACAAATACAAATCCCAGTTTTAACTGTACCGGGCAGATAGATGGCAGACAGAGTGTGTGGCGTTGTGTGGGCGAGTGGTTTGTTGATGTCAACATTGTGAACAGAATGCCCCATGGTGGCGTGGGGTTATGGTATGGGCAGGCATAAGCTACGGACAAGACACATAATTGCATTTTATTGATTGCAATTTGATTGCATAGAGATACTGTGATGAGATCCTGAGGCCCATTGTCGTAGCATTCATCCGCCACCATCAACTCATGTTTCAGCATGACAATGCACAGCCCCATGTTGCATGGATCTGTACACAATTCCTGGAAGCTGAAAATGTCCCAGTTCTTCCATGGCCTGCATACTCACCAGACATGTCACCCATTGAGCATGTTTGGGATGCTCTGGATCGATGTGTATGACAGCGTGTTCCATTTCCCGCCAATATCCAGCAACTTCGCACAGCCATTTGAAGAGGAGTGTGACAACATTCCACAGGCCACAATCAACAGCCTGATCAACTCTATGTGAAGGAAATGTGTCGCGCTGCATGAGGCAAATGGTCAAACCAGATACTGACTGGTTTTCTGATCCACACCCCTACCTTTTTTTTAAAGGTACAGTATCTGTGACCAGCAAATGCTTATTTGTATTTCAATTGACGGATTTCCTTATTTGAACTGTAACTCAGTAAAATCTTTGAAATTGTTGCACGTTCCATTTATATTTTTGTTCAGTGTAGATTAGAACTGTGGGTGATTTGTAGTTGGTGATGTATTTGGAAGCCAAGAAGAACATGTCAAGTTAATAATAGTTGTGTACAACTGTCATTGACACTGCTTTACACTAAATTATGTTAATTGAATTGTCACAGTTTACCCACAAAATACTGTGATCCAAATACATACAATTCTCTGTTCTCTTATTACTAGTCATCCTCACGTTAATGTGCTTGAATGTTTGGTCACAGGTTTGTTTAACTTTATTAAAGTTTTTCCTGTAAGGGCTTCAGGAAAGTCTGTAGGTCCTCCTGGAATGAGAGGATGTTTTATTGAAGAGAAATGTTCCTTCCTTTTTTCATTAGAGTTTATCTACATGGAAGAAAGGTGAATAGACTGCTCTCCTCTGTGTTTAAGTCAGGTTATGTGAGTGTACAGTAGGTGTGTCACGTGTGTGTGGTTAGATCCGGATAGATCTGTTTTACAGGAGTGATATTTTTCAAGTACTTTTCTCAGTGGAGTTTACACTTTTTTTGCCCAACAGTTTAACCACCTTTTGCAGAAAAATGCATTGAAAGTATAGGGAGCGTTACTTCATTCATAGACGCTAACTACTTTAGCGCCTATTGATGAAGGTATCTTCATACCGGGGGGTTTTGTTAAGAGCCCCTTGTAACGATGACACTGTGAGTCGAGAAGCAGGTGCAGGAGAAACCAGGTGGGTATAATGATGATCTGCAGCTGCACTTAATGATGGAAGCCATGTATTTGTAATGATGGATCCCAGGACCGGTGGTTAGTATACCGGCGACGTCGAACGCCGGGGGGAGGATTGAGAGTAGACGTGACAGTTCCCCCGCTCTGACGCGCAGCTCCCGCCGCAGGACGACACCAGCCAGAGGGACGACCCCGAGGAGCAGGCCGGTCCGGGTGGCGAAGGTGGAAATCACGGATGATGTTGGGATCCAGAATGTCCTCCACCGAAACCCAACACCGCTCCTCTGGGCCATACCCCGCCCAGTCCACCAGGTACTGGAGCCGACCCCCACAACGTAGGGAGTCCAGTAGGGATCTGACAGCATATGCCGGACTCCCCTTGATGTCCAGGGGAGGTGGAGGAGTGTCGTGGGGGACAGCATCAGATAGGGGACCAGGAACCACCGGCCTTGAGACATGAAAAGAAGGTGAGATATGGTAGTGACTGGGAAACTGTAACCTATACGCCAACTCGTCGCCAACTCGGTGGACGGCACGTTGGAGTCTCATGTGAGCATCGCTCCACACTTCTGTGCGCCGGAACCACTCATCATCCGCAGGAGCTTCGATCTGGCCCGGGGTCCACGGAACCATGGCCGGCTGAAAACCCAGAACACACTGGAAGGGGATCAGCCCAGTGGAGGAATGACGTAGCGAGTTCTGGGTGTACTCTGCCCATGTAAGGAAATGAGCCCCTTCTCCCTGCCGGTCCTGACTCCTCAGGAACCTCCCCAGCTCCTGGTTCATTCTCTCCACCTGCCTGTTGGACTGAGGCCGGTACCCGGAAGTGAGGCTGACCGTGACCCCGAGCTTCTCCATAAAGGCTTTCCATACTCGTGATGTGAATTGGGGGCCACGGTCGGAGACGATGTCTTCCAGAAGGCCATAATGCCTTATGTTACGAATCCCTTTGGCCCGACAGTCTAGGGGGGATGGTAATGGGACCCGTAACATAACTCATGCAAAGTGTAATACAAAGTAACGGTGAGAACGAAATAACCACGACAACTTAAATTTACCGTGGGGACAAAGTGACATGTATCATAAACCACACAAGAGGTCTACAAACATATGGCATGTACAGAGAGATTGCTCTAGACAAAGAGATCGAGCTCCAGAGAAAACAACTGACAGGGTTTTTAAACCAAGGGAAAGGGAATGTGATTGGGTAGGAGAAAAGGAGCAGGTGTCTTCTGATTAGCGACTGATTGATGACTGATTGGGGAATGATGATTGTCACCTGTGAGTAGGGGAGAAGGAGAGAAAAGAAATACACACAGGATACACACAGAATACTTGTATCCGTAACACCTAACCTAATGAAGACCTGCTGGAAGAGTGCCTCAGCGACCTGGAGAGCATTATGGGGGACCAGAAAGGGGGATTCAATGACAGGATTTTGAAAATCTATCCACAACCACCAAAATGGTGGTGAAACCGTCAAAGGAGGGGAGATCAGTAACAAAGTCAATGGATAGATGGGACCAGGGACACTGAGGCCCGGGAAGGAGCTTCCCTGCTGGAGCATTCCGGGGGGATTTGGTTTGTGCACATACGGAACAGGACTTGACATAGTGAGGGACATCCTGCGCCAAGGTGGGCCACCAGTATTTATCAGATATGGATTGAGTAGTACGAGAAATACCTGGATGTCCAACGACGATAGCTGTGTGTGCCCAGGTAAACAGTCGGGCCTTTTCCCTGTAGGAACATAGATGCGCTCGGGAGGAAAGTTAGTGAGTGTGGGCTCCCTCTCCAGAGCTTGGCAGATGTCCAAATCTACATCCCAGACCACAGGATCTATGACTCGGGAGGATGGGATTATAGGCACATTCTGGAATGGACCCTCTCTCGAATCGTAGAGACGTGTCAGGGCATCGGCCTTACTGTTCTTAGAACCTGGGCGACAGTGTGAAGTCAAACCTTGTGAAGGGCCCACCTTGCTTGGCGTGGATTCAGCCTCCTCGCTGTCCGTATGTACTCCAGGTTCTGATGGTTGGTGAGAATGACGAATGGTTCCTTGGTGCCCTCCAGCCAGTGTCTCCACTCCTCTAATGCCAACTTAACCGTCAGGAGCTCACAATCACCAATGTCATAATTCCTCTCTGCAGGGGACAGTTTCTTATAGTAAAACACACATGGGTACAACTTCCGTGGATTACCCTGTCGTTGAGACAGAATTGCCCCCACGCCTACCTCTGAAGCGTCCACCTCCACCACAAAGGATATCGTGCTATCTGGGTGTCTGAGCAATGGGGCGGAGGTGAAATGTCCCTTGAGTGGACAGAAGGCCCAGTCGGCTGTTGGGCTCCAAAACAACCTACGGGGCCCTCCCTTAAGGAGAGAGGTGAGAGGAGCGGAAGTTCCTGATGAAACGGCGGTAGAAATTGGCAAAACCCAAATACCATTGTAACCCCTTTATGGTGGTTGGGACTGGCCATGACCTGACCGCATCTACCTTCTTGTTGTCCATTTTCACTCCCTGCGGGCTGATTTTAGTAGCCTAAGAAGGAGACTGCCCTCTGATAAAATTGGCCCTTCTCAGCCTTGACGAACAGGTGGTTAGCCAGGAGGCGTTCCAGGACTGCTCGAATGTGAGTGATGTGATCCTCCAGGATAGCCGAGTAGATCAAGATGTCATCGATATACACGACCACCTGGCATCCGAGCAACGAATGCCTGGAACACTGGAACACTGACGAAGCATTGGCTAAGCCAAATGGCATCACCAAGTACTCGTAGTGACCAGACATCGTGCTAAACTCAGTCTTCCACTCATCCCCCTCCCGGATGCAGATGAGATTGTAAGCACTCCACAGGTTCAATTTGGTAAAGAACCGGGCCCCGCGGAGCTGTTCGATGGCTGCCGGCACAAAACGGGAGACGGTACCGATACTTTGTGGTAATCTCATTGAGTCCTCTGTAGTCAACGCATGGACGTAACCCTCCATCCTTCTTGGCCACGAAGAAGAAACCAGCCGATGCAGGAGAAGTGGACGTGCGGATGAACCCTTGTTGGAGCGCCTCTTGGATGTAATCCTCCATGGCCTGGGTCTCAGCCACCGACAGAGGGTAGATGCATTTGCGTGGAGGTGTTGAACCTGCAAGCAGGTCGATGACACAGTCCCAGGGGCGGTGAGGAGGAAGACAGGTGGCGTGAGTCTTGGAGAATACCTCCTGCAGGTCCTGGTATACCTCCAGGATGTTGGGCTGAAGGGCAACCACAGGACTCTCAACCGATGTGGAGCCACAGGGGACGGGGAAGCAGGTCTTCCGGCATTCGGGTGACCAGTCTGTGATTCTCATCCTCAACCATGAGATGGTAGGGTTATGGCGGTGAAGCCACGGGAGGCCGAGGATAATCTTGTGAACTGGTGCATTGGTAATGAAGAAGCGGACGTTCTCCTGATGAATGGACTTCACTGTGAGGGTGAGTGGTTGGGTGATGTGGGTGATGGTTCCGTATCCTAATGGCCAACTATCAAGGGCTTGTGTCACACCCTGATCTGTTTCACCTGTCTTGTGATTGTCTCCACCCCCTCTAGGTGTCGCTTATTATCCCTGGTGTATATATATTCCTGTGTTTCCTGTCTCTCTGTGCCAGTTCGTCTTGTATGCTTTTCAAGTCAACCAGTGTTTTCCCCGTACTCCTGCTTCTATTCTCTTTTACTAGTCCTCCCGGTTTTTGACCCTTGCCTGTTTTCTGGACTCCGTACCCGCCTGCCTGACCATTCTGCCTGCCCTGACCTCGAGCCTGCTTCCACTCTGTACCTCCTGGACTCTGAACTGATTTTGACCTTTTGCCTGTCCACGACCATTCTCTTGCCTAACCCTTTTGGATTGTTTAATAAATATTAAGACTCAAACCATCTGCCTCCCGTGTCTACATCTGGGTCATGCCTTGTGCCTTTATAGCTTGATCTGGGAAAGGAGAGGATTATGGTTAGAGGGGAGGAGCGGGAGACGTGACACCCCTAAACATCAGCACGCATCGCTTGCTGTATTGCATTGGAAACATAAGGAACGTGTCTTTCATATCAGTGAAAAATAATAATAAAAAAGGGTAAATTACTACACACCTTTATAGCGTTACGGTTAGTGTTTCCACACGGACATATCTCGATGTTACAACGCTTGTTTAAGGAAGACATAGCCGCCACCTGTGCTAATTAGCTGTCTAGCTTGCGTCGAACACCTGTGTGTAAGCTGACTGTAGTTTGTTAAGTGGAGGCACACACATTGTATGGATCTGTGCAAAGCTGCTACAGGGGTGGCTATAATTTGTGGAACGTTCCAACAGGAATCTGTTCCAAAAACTTTGTAAAGTACAAGGTCATCAACAAACAACGCATACAAAGTAGGATGATCAATACACCTAGCTAACTAGCTGCCGAATAGGCATCAACTCATCACGTAGCTTATTCTTAATGTTTGTCTACCAGAGTGAGGACAGACATTTTTCGAAGTGAAAAACTTAATTAAATAGCCCACTCCCTACCCTGTATCTTATTCTGCCGCTATACAACTTTGTATGCGTTGTTTGTTGGCAACCTTGTTATTTACAACGTTTTTGGAACAGATTCCTGTTGGAACGTTCCACAAATTATACCCACCCCTGCTACAGTAAGTGTAGATTTTTATTTTAAAGATTATTTCTCGCTGACATGAAAGATAAGGGGCATATCAGCATACGTTTCTAAAACGGTTTTGAAAGCGATGATTATTGACGTTTCTAAACATTGAGTTAAAACACAGCGTTGGAATCGTAGTTTGCATGGAACCAAATGTGGGGGAATGTAATGGCTGAAAACCTTACATACAGAAAATAAAGGTTTTCGAGAGCTAAGGGAGCGTTAGTTTACCTACCGAGTTTTTACCACTACATCTCTGAAAAATACACTGGTTTCACACACACAAATACAACAACAAATTGATACTATACTGTATCTGACATGTTTTTGTATATTAAATGCAGATCTTTATGCAACTGTACCTTTTGATACTGTGCAGTTTCATCCATGGGGCAGCAGTTGTTTTTTTTGTGTTTTCTGGAGGCCTGGCACACCACACAGATGGGCTGTTTATCCTCTAGACAGAAGAGCTTGAGTTTCTCCCTGTGTAGACTGCAGAGCTCCTCAAACTCCCCTGAATCTCTCTGACTCCTCTCCAGTAAGAAAGACTCACATATGTTCTTTAAGAATTCAAATTGCTTCTCTTCCTGCACACTGGACATTCCCGATGTAGCCTCTGTTTCCAGTGTTACTGCAGACAAGTTTTACAGACACTGTGCCTACACAACAGGACAACATAATCTTTGAAGATATCATGGCAAATAGGACAGGAGAGATCCTACTCTGGGAGATCTGGGATCTTTTATTCTTTGGATTATATACAAGGATTCAGCACCCGATCTAAGTTTATATAAGATGGAGTCGAGCAAGTTGTTAATCTTTTCAACAGCTGATCTGGTAGCCATGCTATGCCCTAGCCACATCAGTGTCTCGTCAATACTAAAAAAAGTACTTCCGGGGGTAGAGCTAGCATGTTGGAGTGAAAGGCTGTGTTTGAGAGAGGCTCTCGCAACTTTTTTCAAAACATACATAACCTACTTTACCACACTTTTTGCACCATAAGTCTTTAATACAATAGCGTTAATTTTTATGTCAACATGTTGAGTAATAGGTGACTAAAGGACAAGAAATCGTCATCGGAGGCCTCCTCCCCACTAAACAGCGAGGCAACCATGGCGGAAGGCACATGTCATAACGTGACACTTTCAGAACTTACCCTGGCTCTGGGAGAACTACGTGTTACTATAGCTGAGGATTTCAAGGCTGCTATTGCTGAACTGGGCACCAAAATCGAGAGCACCATTCGAACGGTTGCTTCGCAGGGCCAGAGTATTGTGGACTTTGAGAAAGCTTCTAAATTCAACGCTGGTAGGATCAACGAGTTAGAGAAGCTATGTACATCCTTGCAGAAGAGTGTGCAGAGGCTTTCCGTGAAAATGGTTGACTTAAAAGGCCGGTCCAGACGTCATAACCTTCGCATTGCAGGTCTGGCAGAGGGGGTGGAGGCTGGCTCACGTCCCACCGACTTCTTCACCAAGCTACTGAGGGATACAATGGGATCGAAAGTTTTAGCTTCGGAGCCGCAGCTGGACCGTGCACATCGCACATTCATCCCCGTGCCTGGACCGTGCCGACGTCCTCGCCCTGGAATCATCTGTTGTCACAGTTTCAAGACGAAGGATCTTATCCTGCGTTACGCTCGAATGAGGGGTAACCTGTTGTCTTGTTTTGCACAATTTGTACAAAATAATAAAATGCAGTACGACAGGATATTTCTTAACGCAGCTCTTTAGCGAGCTATAACTGGCATGTTCACGTGTCTCATACCATGATCAACTGACCATGACCTCTCCACCTGGGTGGGCATAACCAATCATAGCGCAGTATGATACGGCGGTAAAATGCATCCAATTACAATTCAGTATGTTTACACATATGAATATTACATCCCCCTTTTTTAAAACAAAAATAAAAATGTTTTACATATTCTGAGTGTTTATTTTGAATACATGTTCTGTAGTTTGAACTCAAGGTAAGTAACCATTTATACTGCATACTGCGCTAACTGAATCAACACAACATACTTTGAATCAATGATTCAGCATACTGTTACTTTTAGAACAAAAGATTCTCAGCAAATCAGCTTTCTTCACGACATCTTCACGTTTCAAACAAATACAATACCAAAGCATTTCAAGTCAACTTTTCAATAACAAGTTTACAGTCTGGAACTCTTTTAGGGCAGCGATCCGCCTACACCCTTAGACATTTCACAGGTCTAGGACAGCTCTGGGCTTTACCTCTCTTCCTGATCTTGTGTGATATGATGCTGAGCATGCTTCTGTGTCAGTCATCAGTTCTTATGGAGTTGCAGGTAAGTATGGTGTATGTTGTGCAATGTGTGTGTGTAGTCCATCACGCTCTCTTTCAGGGGAACAGTTCATCTCATCAGTGTGTTGTTCTTTTGTGTTCTGTAGGTGACGACGATTGCGGCGGTACACCGCTCCTTCTGCAGTGCGGACGTGATATGAACGTTCAGTGTCAGCTGGCTGGATGACGACTGCTGGCTTCCAGAGGCCATGCTCCTGGATTCTAACTGACTCTCCGTCGTTCAGTGGTGGCAGTGGTCTAGCTGACCCGTTGTAGTATCGCTTTTGTTGTTGTCTCTGTTCATGTTTTTCATGCATTTCCTTGTAGCTGACGACCTCAGGTTGCAGCTGCTGGTTGGTGCTGGGAAGGATTGAGCGAAGTCTGCGGCTCATCAACAGCTGGGCTGGTGATTTGAAGTTGTCAACTGGAGTGTTGCGGTATTCAAGGAGACTGAGATAGGGGTCTCTCTTGTCTGCTTTTGCTTTGTCCATGAGGGATTTAGCAATCTGCACAGATTTTTCAGCAAGGCCATTACTTTGAGGGTAATGTGGGCTTGTGGTGACGTGTGAACTCCCATGCTTTGTGAAGGATTCAAATTCATTTGATTTGTAACAGGGGCCATTGTCAGAAATTAAAGTCTCTACAATGCCATGCCTGGCAAAGATTGCTTTCAGCTTGTGTATTGCAGATGTGGTGCTGTGAAGCTTGTCAAGTTTGAAGTATCTTCTGTAGTAGTCCACTGTTACGATGTAGTCCTTGTTGTTCCAGGTGAACAGAACGGTTGCCACGACCTTCCAGGGTTGGTCTGGGATACAGTGCGGTAACATTGGCTCTTTGGTGTTTGAGGGGCATCGTTCAAGATAGGTGGCGCATTTAGCAACAATGTCCTCTATTTGTTTGCACATTCCAGGCCAAAACAAAATGTCCCGTGCTCGCTGTTTTCACTTTTCCATGCCCATGTGTCCAGCATGGATCTTTGTCAAAATCTCTTCTGAGACTGGTAGGAATTATGATTTTCTCTCCTTTGAAAATAATTCTGTTGATCTGTGATAGTTCATTACGATGGTTCCAGAACTTTGAGACGCTCTGAGGGCATTTTCTCCTCTCCTCAGGCCATCCATCCTGTATGACTTTCCTCAGCTGTGTGAGCTGTGAGTCCTTTTCTGCTTCTGCTCGGATCTCCTTCAGTTTTGTGTCCCTAACTGGTAAGTTGCTGCACACAGTGTGCACTTGCATGTCCATGCCTTCACTGAGGCTGAGGCTGCTAAGAAACTTCCTAGAGAGTGTGTCTGTGACAGGGATGTCTTTGCCTGGATGGTGAGTGATTGTGAAGTCGTTAGCCTTGGTGGGGCTGCGGCTAACAGTTTCCTCATGACTGACTCGAGGGGCTTGTGGTCGGATTCCACAATGACTTGTCGTCCATATACGCACTGATGGAAACGTTTACATCCGAACAGAATGGCTTAGAGCTCCTTTTCGATTTGAGTGTAGTTGATTTCACAGTCTGTGAGAGATTTGGAAGCGTAGCCGATGGGCTTTCCTTCCTGCAGTATCACTGCACCTAGTCCATACTTCGACCCGTCCAGTCTTTCACTCTCTGGAAAGCAATGTTGTGTTGCTTCTGTCTCTACTGGTGCTGTCACTGATGAAACTAGCTTGATGAGGTCCATGTTCTGTCTCTACTGGTGTTGTCACTGATAAAACTAGCTTGATGAGGTCCATGTTCTGTCTCTACTGGTGCTGTCACTGATAAAACTAGCTTGATGAGGTCCATGTTCTGTCTCTACTGGTGCTGTCACTGATGAAACTAGCTTGATGAGGTCCATGTTCTGTCTCTACTGGTGCTGTCACTGATAAAACTGGCTTGATGAGGTCCATGTTCTGTCTCTACTGGTGCTGTCACTGATAAAACTAGCTTGATGAGGTCCATGTTCTGTCTCTACTGGTGCTGTCACTGATAAAACTAGCTTGATGAGGTCCATGTTCTGTCTCTCCTGGTGCTGTCACTGATAAAACTAGCTTGATGAGGTCCATGTCTAAACATGCTTTAAGACCTAGCACTACAGCTGCTCTAGTGTCAACAACGTAAAAGTCCAACATCATGTCACTTTCCTTGTATTTACATTTGAAAGTGCATGTGCCTTTTACTGGGGGCTGTTCCCCACCATAACCAGTCAGTCTGGTGGGCTGTAGCTCACACTCAGATGTCAAGCTGCAATACTTATTCAGAGGAATAATGTTTACTTGTGCACCAGTGTCTAGTTTGAACTTTAACTCTGTGCCTTTTGTTCCTATCTCAATGTCAGCAAATGCTCTTTGCTCTGTCTCTGATATGACTTTTCTGTGTCACTGAATCAATAAACAGTTCATCAGCATTTGACTCTTTAATTGACATTTCATCTTCACTCACTGCGTGTCCTGTTTTTCCACGGTAAGCTCTGCACACTTTTGCAAAGTGATTCCATTTTCCACATTTAGTACACTGTTTGCCTTTAGCTGGGCAATTTCCCTGTTTCACCATGCACTTTCTATCCACAATATCCACATATTTTGGGGTGTTTTGAGTCTGTGTCACTCTGTTTTGGAGTTATGTGTCTCTAGGTTCTGAAGCACGCTCTTTGGGCACTGGAGGGGTGCTTTGATGTCTTCCTGACTGTGTGCACTGCTTGTTCAGTGATGTGCTCGTGCTGCCGCCCGAAATGGTTTTCATCTGAACCTGTGCT
This sequence comes from Salvelinus namaycush, assembly GCF_016432855.1. Taxonomy (NCBI): domain Eukaryota; kingdom Metazoa; phylum Chordata; class Actinopteri; order Salmoniformes; family Salmonidae; genus Salvelinus; species Salvelinus namaycush. Next base: position 20,593,037 of record NC_052339.1, on the reverse strand, counting down.
AGCTCGTGAGATCTGGCTATGTCGATAGCTTTGTCAGGCGCTAGCTCAGACCCAACATTCAAAAGTTTTTCTCTCACTCGCGGTAAGTGTATTCCAAATACAATACGGTCCATGACCATCTCATCCTTGTTTGCATAATCAGTGTTTCACAAGCAGACACAGCTTAGTCACAAACTGTTCAAATGATTTGCTAGCTCCCTGTACTTTCTCATGGAATTTGTACCTGGCGAAAATCGTATTGGTCTTCGGCACGACATTTGATTCAAAACGATCATAGTATATTTTCAGTACCTTTGATTCAGCCTTGGTAAGTGTCCATGTGTTGTAAATATCTCTCCCTTTTTCACCGATCCAGAGGAGCAGGTTGCTACACTTTTCCTCTTCTCTTTCCTTCAGAGGGCCCGTGAACATTAGCTCCAAATGCTTTTTGAACTTATGCCATGCATCGGATAAGTTTGTAGACTTCCAGTACATTCGAGGTAAAGGAACTCCAGCAAAATCAATTTTTTAGTCCTTTCACTCTGACGCTCGAATGAGGGGTAACCTGTTGTCTTGTTTTGCACGCTTTGTACAAAATAATAAAATGCAGTACGACAGGATATTTCTTAACGCAGCTCTTTATTAGCTAGCTATAACTGGCATGTCCACGTGTCTCATACCATGATCAACTGACCATGACCTCACCACCTGGGTCTTAACCAATCATAGCGCAGAATGATACGGCGGTAAAATGCATCCAATTACAATTCAGTATGTGTACACATATGAATATTACACCTGTTACAAAGGATATCCATTCCATGTCTATGATGATTACGCGCCCGATGTGGCAAAGTGTGCCCGCTACAGGGATGTCATGACCAAACTCTACAAACTCCATCTTCGCCCAGCTTTGCTCTACCTTGCCAGACTCAGAATTACCCCTCCTTCTGGTGAGAAGATTTGGCTCTCCTCGGTTTTGGACGCAGATAAGTCTATCTGGGAATACACACCAGTCCCCAGTACAGGGTTAGAGCACTTTTTCCTTGTGTGTTAGGGTCTGCTCATGGACTCGAATCCATACTGTGCTATAGCGAGGGAAATCTTATCAAACTGTTCTCGCAAGGGCTGCCGATTGAAGTTTCATTGGTGTTCCCGGACATGTACGATGCACTGAAGGGCGAACGGACCTTATAGTTCACTTTCATTTCACTCTCATGGCTGACCTGTCGTTGGAGTTTTGTGTTTAGAACATGCCTGTTTTATTGGCTTGCCAGGTTTTTATCATTAACACTTTCGGATGGATGTCCTTATATTCCCCGATTTTTTGTTTTGTTTCGTTATTCATTTATTTCTCTATTATTATTATCATACTTTTTTGGGGGGGGGGGGGGGGGGGGTCGTGCCAGACCTCGAGATCTTGGTTGGAGGTCCGGGTATGTATGTGTTTATGTTCAGTTGAAGTCGGAAGTTTACATACACCATAGCCAAATACATTTATACTCAGTTTTTCACAATTCCTGACATTTAATCCAAGTAAAAATTCCCTGTCTTACAACTTTTAATGACTCCAACCTACAGTTGAAGTCGGAAGTTTACATACACTCAGGTTGGAGTCATTAAAACTAGTTTTTCAACCACTCCACAAATATCTTGTTAACAAACTATAGTTTTGGTAAGTCGGTTAGGACATCTACTTTGTACATCTAAGTAATTTTTCCAACAATTGTTTACAAACAGATTATTTCACTTATAACTCACTGTATCACAATTCCACTTGGTCAGAAGTTTACATACACTAAGTTAACTGTGCCTTTAAACAGCTTGGAAAATTCCAGAAAATTATGTCATGGTGTTTGAAGCGTCTGTTAGGCTAATTGACATCATTTGAGTGAATTAGAGGTGTACCTGAGGATGTATTTCAAGGCCTAACTTCAAACTCAGTGCCTCTTTGCTTGACATCATGGGAAAATCATCCTTGAGAGCAATTTCCAAACGCCTGAAGGTACCACATTCATCTGTACAAACAATAGTACGCAAATATAAACACCATGGGACCACGCAGCCGTCATACCGTTCAGGAAGGAGACGTGTTCTGTCTCCTAGAGATGAACGTACTTTGGTGCGAAAAGTGCAAATCAATCCCAGAACAACAGCAAAAGGACCTTGTGAAGATGCTGGAGGAAACAGGTACAACACAGTAAAACGAGTCCTATATCGACACAACCTGAAAGGCCGCTCAGCAAGGAAGAAGCCACTGCTCCAAAACCGCCATAAAAAAGCCAGATTACGGTTTGCAACTGCACATGGGGAAAAATATAATACTTTTTGGAGAAATGTTCTCTGGTCTGATTTTTAAAAATTGAGCTGTTTGGCCATAATGACCATCGTTATGTTTGGAGGAAAAAGGGGGACGCTTGCAACCCGAAGAACACCATCCCGACCGTGAAGCACGGGGGTTGCAGCATCATGTTGTGGGGGTGCTTTGCTGCAGGAGGGACTGGTGCACTTCACAAAATAGATGGCATCATGAGGTAGAAAATGATGTGGATATATTGAAGCAACATCTCAAGACATCTGTCAGGAAGTTAATGCTTTGTCGTAAATGGGTCTTCCAAATGGACAACAACCCCAAGCATACTTCCAAAGTTGTAGCAAAATGGCTTAAGGACAACAAAGTCAAGGTATTGGAGTGGCCATCACAAAGCCCTGACCTCAATCCTATAGAAAATTTGTGGGCAGAACTGAAAAAGCGTGTGCGAGCAAGGAGGCCTACAAACCTGATTCAGTTGCACCAGCTCTGTTAGAAGGAATGGGACAAAATTCACCCAACTTGTTATGGGTATCTTGTAGAAGGCTACCCAAAAACGTTGACCCAAGGTAAACAATTTAAAGGCAATGCTACCAAATACTAATTGAGTGTATGTAAACTTCTGACCCACTGGGAATGTGATGAATGAAATAAAAGCTGAAATAAATAATTCTCTCTACTATTATTCTGACATTTCACATTCTTAAAATAAAGTGGTGATCCTAACTGACCTAAGACAGGGAATTTTTACTAGAATTAAATGTCAGGAATTGTGAAAAACTGAGTTTAAATGTATTTAGCTAAGGTGTATGTAATCTTCCGACTTCAACTGTAAATATATGTATATATAATTTGTACAGTGCCTTCGGAAAGTATTCCGACCTTTGACTTTTTTCACATTTTATTAGGTTACAGCCTGTCGTAGTAATTTCCTGTATTACTCAATAAAGAGAGCCAACCACACACAAGTCAGAGTTATATTATAAAGGGAACGGGCGGGCCAGTCCATAGCATCAATGCCTTCCTCTTGCAGGAACTGCTGACACACTCCAGCCACATGAGGTCTAGCATTGTCTTGCATTAGGAGGAACCCAGGGCCAACCGCACCAGCATATGGTCTCACAAGGGGTCTGAGGATCTCATCTCGGTACCTAATGGCAGTCAGGCTACCTCTGGCGAGCACATGGAGGGCTGTGCGGCCCCCCAAAGAAATGCCACCCCACACCATGACTGACCCACCGCCAAACCGGTCATGCTGGAGGATGTTGCAGTCAGCAGAACGTTCTCCACGGCGTCTCCAGACTCTGTCACATGTGCCCAGTGTGAACCTGCTTTCATCTGTGAAGAGCACAGGGCGCCAGTGGCGAATTTGCCAATCTTGGTGTTCTCTGGCAAATGCCAAACGTCCTGCACGGTGTTGGGCTGTAAGCACAACCCCCACCTGTGGACGTCGGGCCCTCATACCACCCTCATGGAGTCTGTTTCTGACCGTTTGAGCAGACACATGCACATTTGTGGCCTGCTGGAGGTCATTTTGCAGGGCTCTGGCAGTGCTCCTCCTTGCACAAAGGCGGAGGTAGCGGTCCTGCTGCTGGGTTGTTGCCCTCCTACGGCCTCCTCCACGTCTCCTGATGTACTGGCCTGTCTCCTGGTAGCGCCTCCATGCTCTGGACACTACGCTGACAGACACAGCAAACCTTCTTGCCACAGCTCGCATTGATGTGCCATCCTGGATGAGCTGCACTACCTGAGCCACTTGTGTGGGTTGTAGACTCCGTCTCATGCTACCACTAGAGTGAAAGCACCGCCAGCATTCAAAAGTGACCAAAACATCAGCCAGGAAGCATAGGAACTGAGAAGTGGTCTGTGGTCACCACCTGCAGAACCACTCCTTTATTGGGGGTATCTTGCTAATTGCCTATAATTTCCACCTGTTGTCTATTCCATTTGCACAACAGCATGTGACATTTATTGTCAATCAGTGTTGCTTCCTAAGTGGACAGTTTGATTTCACAGAAGTGTGATTGACTTGGAGTTACATTGTGTTGTTTAAGTGTTCCCTTTCTTTTTTTGAGCAGTGTATATGAGCTTCACCATAGCCCTTTTTGACTCTCAGATCAATTCAGTGTCTACAAAACAATTCTTAGTATCATTTATAGCCAAGATACACCCCTCTCAACTTACAAAGAACCTTTTACTTGAAAGAGGAGTATCCCATAGCTAGATAGCATTAGCTATAAATTAGCGTTCAGTTTGGTCTCCTAAGACGAGGTTTCAATCTCATGCTTGGTACCAAAACATTACCTCATCCAATGGCATATATCAATTGTCAATTCTAGATACTCCCATATAAAATACACCCCCTCCTGGATAAGCTCAGAAAAGACAGTGAGCCTCTTAGGTCATATACTAGGTCAAGATAAGGGCAACCTCAGAGGGGACATACAATGGTTCTAGACACTGCCATACTCCTTCCCCCAATGAGAAAAGTAGGGAGTGACTGGCGTACAGACATTGTGTGAGATAACTAACTGGTTCCCCATTAATAACGCCATCCCTTCACATGGTTTAGGAATAGTTACAGACACATTCCCATAAGAAGACAATGTTCCATTCTGTCCTCCTCCCCTTCTGATATTCTACATAGCACCACATGGTTTAACAGATACATTGACATATGAAGACAAGCCTGACCTCTCCCTCTCTGGGCCCCAAGTGACTAAGCCCTAGCTGAGAAGGGAAAATGCACTGCCAACCCTATAGTCCAAAGGGAACCATTCTAATGACAAGTATCTCACAAGCATGTGATGAAAATAACATCTTATCTATCTATGTTACCTAACTAATTCTGATTCAGCCACGACAAGCCTTACTCAAAAATGTATTTAAAAAAATTATCAGCAATCTACACACAATACCCCATAATGACAAAGCAAAAACAGGTTTTTAGAAATTTTTGCAAATGTATTGCAAATAAAAAATGGAGATATCACATTTACATAAGTATTCAGATCCTTTACTCAGTACTTTGTTGAAGCACCTTTGGCAGCGATTACAGCCTTGAGTCTTCTTGGATATGACGCTACAAGCTTGGCACACCTTTATTTCGGGAGTTTCTCCCATTGTTCTCTGCAGATCCTCTCAAGCTCTTTCAGGTTGGATGGGGACCATTGCTGCACAGCTATTTTCAGGTCTCTCCAGAGATGTTCGATCGGGTTCAAGTGACTCAAGGATATTCAGAGACTTGTCCCGAAGCTACTCCCGCATTGTCTTAGCTCTGTGCTTAGGGTCGTTGTCCTGTTGGAAGGTGAACCTTTGCCCCCAGTCTGAGGTCCTGAGCGCTCTGGAGCAGGTTTTCATCAAGGATCTCTCTGTACTTTGCTCCGTTCATCTTTCCCTCGATCCTGACTACTCTCCCAGTCCTTGCCACTGAAAAACATCCCCACAACATGATGCTGCCTCCACCATGCTTCACCGTAGGGATGGTGCCACGTTTCCTCCAGACGCGACACTTGGCATTCAGGCAAAAGAGCTCAATCTTGGTTTCATCAGACCAGAGAATCTTGTTTCTCATGGTCTGAGAGTCTTTAGGTGCCTTTTGGCAAACTCCAAGTGGGCTGTCATGTGCCTTTTACTGAAGAGTGGCTTCCATCTGGCCACTCTGCCATAAAGGCCTGATTGGTGGAGTGCTGCAGAGATGGTTGTCCTTCTGGAAGGTTCTCCCATCTCTACAGAGGAACTCTAGAGCTCTGTCAGAGTCACCATCGGGTTCCCTGACCAAGGCCCTTCTCCCCCGATTGCGCAGTTTGAACGGGCGGCCAGCTCTAGGAAAATTCTTGGTGGTTCAATGCTGCAGAATTTTTTTGGTGACCTTCCCCAGATCTGTGCCTAAACACAATCCTGTCTCTGAGCTCTTCTGACAATTCCTTCGACCTCATGGCTTGGTTTTTGCTCTGACGTACAATGTCAGCTGTGGGACCTTATATAGACAGGTGTGTGCCTTTCCAAATCATGTCCAATCAATTGAATTTACCACAGGTGGACTCCAATCAAGTTGCAGAAACATCTCAAGGATGATCAATGGAAACAGGATGCACTTGAGCTCAATTTTGTGTCTCATAGCAAAGAGTCTGAATACTTATGTAAAGAAGTTATTTCTGTTTTTTTAATTTTAATACATTTGCAAAATGTCTAAACCTGTTTTCGTTTTGTCATTATGGGGTATTGTGTGTAGATGGCTGTGGATTTTTATTTATTTAATCAATTTTAGAATAAATCTGCAATGTAACAAAATGTGGAAAAAGTCAAGAGGTCTGAATACTTTCCGAAGGCACTGTATGTATGTGTATAGATATGTATATGTGTGTGTGTGTCTGTATATTATGATTATGTATATATACGTATCTATATATTTATTATTATTGTTGTTGGTGTGTGTGTGTAACTCAGTGGAGGCTGCTGGGGGGGCTCGTGGGGATGGTTGGGGCGGAGCAGATGGGGTCGCGTCAGACACCTGGAAATCATGTTGGTGTTTGTGCCAATTTGGAGACGTCACTTTATAGTAACAATCCTATTATAATGTACATCTGCAATGCCGTGATTAAGTGGTATAACTTGCACATGCACAATGGTTCTCAGATTGTTTGGTGTATTTCAGGAGCTGATATCCTGAACCCTGATCTTACATATAAAGACATCCAGGAAATACATACATATCAGGCGATGTCTGAGGAAGGAGAAAATACTCCAGCCACCCCAGCCATGAACTGTTCTCTCTGCTAGGGTCTGGCAGGCGGTACTGGAGCATTGGGTCTCAGACCAACAGGCTCCAAAACAGCTTCTATCCCCAAGCACTGAGAGTTTTGAACAACTAAAAACTCCAGGCACAGAGACTGTTGAACAGCCAGAAACTCCAGGCACTGAGACTGTTGAACAGCCAGAAACTCTAGGCACGGAGACTGTTGAACAGCCAGAAACACCAGGCACGGAGACTGTTGAACAGCCAGAAACTCCAGGCACTGAGACTGTTGAACAGCCAGAAACTCCAGGCACTGAGACTATTGAACAGCCAGAAACTCCAGGCACTGAGACTATTGAACAGCCAGAAACTCCAGGCACTGAGACTGTTGAACAGCCAGAAACTCTAGGCACTGAGACTGTTGAACAGCCAGAAACACCAGGCACTGAAACTGTTGAACAGCCAGAAACACCAGGCACTGAGACTGTTGAACAGCCAGAAACTCCAGGCACTGAGACTGTTGAACAGCCAGAAACTCCAGGCACTGAGACTGTTGAACAGCCAGAAACTCCAGGCACTGAGACTGTTGAACAGCCAGAAACTCCAGGCACTGAGACTGTTGAACAGCCAGAAACTCCAGGCACTGAGACTGTTGAACAGCCAGAAACTCCAGGCACTGAGACTGTTGAACAGCCAGAAACTCCAGGCACTGAGACTGTTGAACAGCCAGAAACTCCAGGCACTGAGACTGTTGAACAGCCAGAAACTCCAGGCACTGAGACTGTTGAACAGCCAGAAACTCCAGGCACTGAGACTGTTGAACAGCCACAAACTCCAGGCACTGAGACTGTTGAACAGCCAGAAACTCCAGGCACTGAGACTGTTGAACAGCCAGAAACTCCAGGCACTGAGACTGTTGAACAGCCAGAAACTCTAGGCACTGAGACTGTTGAACAGCCAGAAACTCCAGGCACTGAGACTGTTGAACAGCCAGAAACTCCAGGCACTGAGACTGTTGAACAGCCAGAAACTCCAGGCACGGAGACTGTTGAACAGCTAGGCAATGGCTGCCCACCCTAACCCACAGTATCTGCACTGACATTCCACTGACTATATGCCACACACGCTTACGCTGGCACTACTGCACACACACGGACTCACACTTATACACACACCAGTCATGCTGCTGCTATATTGATGATTATTTATCCTGCTACCAGTCACGCTCTCCTTACACCTGCCTACATGTACATATAGTACTTCTACACCTGCATTGCTTGCTGTTTGGGGTTTTAGGCTGGGTTTCTGTACAGCACTTCGAGATATTAGCTGATGTACGAAGGGCTATATAAAATAAACTTGATTGATTGATTGATTGATAGTATCTGCCGTAACTACTCCAGTATCCCTGCACATTGTACTACATTTGGTATTTAGCTTACTTTGTGTTTTTCTTATTTATTGTGTGTTAAATGATTATAATCTACTTTATACTATTTGATATTGAATACTGCATTGTTGGTAAAGAGCTAGCAAGTAAGCATTTCACTGTACTTGTGCATGTGACAATAAAACTTGAAACTAATTTGAAACATCTGTGTAACTTGATCAATTTGATTAATTAACTTCATTGTGGTATTTGTTATGAATAAAGTATGCTTTTTTAAACCAAATTTACCTGCATATCTCTTGAGTTTTGAATAAACATATTGTATGCTGTATTTTTTCCAAAGTGTCCACCAGAAGGAAGATTATAATATATTTGTCTTGTACATTAAGGTATTTTGATATGACAATATGTGAGAAAGCTACCTTTGTGCTTCCTAACTAGTCCCACTCCACAGTATACATGGTGATATAATTGCTTGGTCACCTCACCAAATATTCATTTTGTTTGAGTGTTACCTGTTTCAGATCTATTCTAATTCAGTTCTAAACATTGAATATAAATTACAGAAGACATGAGAAGTAAACCAGAAAGTGTGTTGCTAGTCTAAAGCAGTACTATTTGCCAGTCTCAAGAAGTGCTCACAAAAAAGTAAGTGGGATAAATGTCTTGTAGCATGTGGAGGGGCGTGGCCACCAAGTGCACTCCCAGTTAGGGGGAGTGATGAGCTCTACAGCAGAGTCTCACAACTCAATCGCTGGTTGAAAACTGTTTTCTGCCCCTCCCAAAAGATAGAATTTGTAGATAATTGGCCCTCTTTCCGGGACTCAACCACAAACAGGACCAAGCCTGGCCTGTTGAGGAGTGACGGACTCCATCCTAGCTGGAGGGGTGCTCTCATCTTATCTACGAACATAGACAGGGCTTTAACTCCCCTAGCTCCACAATGAGATAGGGTGCAGGCCAGGCAGCAGGCTGTTAGCCAGCCTGCCACTAGCACTGTCAGTGTAATCAGCTCAGTTATCCCCATTGAGACCGTGTCTGTGCCTCGACCTAGGTTGGGCAAAACTAAACATGGCGGTGTTCGCCTTAGCAATCTCACTGGAATAAAGACCTCCTCAATTCCTGCCATTATTGAAAGAGATTGTGATACCTCACATCTCAAAATAGGGCTACTTAATGTTAGATCCCTCACTTCCAAGGCAGTTATAGTCAATGAACTAATCACTGATCATAATCTTGATGTGATTGGCCTGACTGAAACATGGCTTAAGCCTGATTAATTTACTGTGTTAAATGAGGCCTCACCTCCTGGTTACACTAGTGACCATATCCCCCGCGCATCCCGCAAAGGCGGAGGTGTTGCTAACATTTACGATAGCAAATTTCAATTTACAAAAAAAAACAGACGTTTTTGTCTTTTGAGCTTCTAGTCATGAAATCTATGCAGCCTACTCAATCACTTTTTATAGCTACTGTTTACAGGCCTCCTGGGCCATACACAGCATTCCTCACTGAGTTCCCTGAATTCCTATCGGACCTTGTAGTCATGGCAGATAATATTTACATTTTTGGTGACTTTAATATTCACATGGAAAAGTCCACAAACCCACTCAAAAAGGCATTCGGAGACATCATCGACTCAGTGGGTTTTGTCCAACATGTCTCCGGACCTACTCACTGCCACGGTCATACTCTGGACCTAGTTTTGTCCCGTGGACTAAATGTTGTGGATCTTAATGTTTTTACTTATAATCCTGGACTATCGCCCTCCATTTGGTAAATCCGACCACAACTCTATCCTCCTGATTCCTGCTTATAAGCGTCCGTAGCCATGAGGTGCTTTGAAAGGTTGGTAATGGCTCACATCAACACCATTATCCCAGAAACCCTAGACCCACTCCAATTTGCATACCGCCCAAACAGATCCACAGATGATGCAATCTCTATTGCACTCCACACTACCCTTTCCCACCTGGACAAAGGAACACTTCTGTGAGAATGCTATTCATTGACTACAGCTCAGCGTTCAACACCATAGTATTCTCAAAGCTCATCACTAAGCTAAGGATTCTGGGACTAAACACCTCCCTCTGAAACTGGATCCTGGACTTCCTGACGGGCCGCCCCCAGGTGGTGAGGGTAGGTAGCAACACGTCTGCCATGCTGATCCTCAACACTGGAGCTCCCCAGCGGTGCGTGCTCAGTCCCCTCCTGTACTCCCTGTTCACCCACGACTGCACGGCCAGGCACAACTCCAACACCATCATTAAGTTTGCAGACGACACAACAGTGGTAGGCCTGATCACCGACAACGACGAGACAGCCTATAGGGAGGAGGTCAGAGACCTGGCCGGGTGGTGCCAGAATAACAACCTATCCCTCAACGTAACCAAGACTAAGGAAATTATTGTGGACTACAGAAAAAAGGAGGACCGAGCACGTCCCCATTCTCATCGACGGGGCTGTATTGGAGCAGGTTGAGAGCTTCAAGTTCCTCGGTGTCCACATCAACAACAAACTAGAATGGTAAAAACACACCAAGACAGTCGTGAAGAGGGCACGACAAAGCCTATTTTCCCTCAGGAAACTAAAAAGATTTGGCATGGGTCCTGAGATCCTCAAAAGGTTCTACTGCTGCAACATCGAGAGCATCCTGACTGGTTGCATCACTGCCTGGTACGGCAATTGCTCGGCCTCTGACCACAAGGCACTACAGAGGGTAGTGCGTACGGCCCAGTACATCACTGGGGCTAAGCTGCCTGCCATCCTGGACCTCTACACCAGGCGGTGTCAGAGGAAGGCCCTAAAAATTGTCAAAGACCCCAGCCACCCCAGTCATAGACTGTTCTCTCTACTACCGCATGGCAAGCGGTACCGGAGTGCCAAGTCTAGGACAAAAAGGCTTCTCAACAGTTTTTACCCCCAAGCCATAAGACTCCTGAACAGGTAATCAAATGGCTACCCGGACTATTTGCATTGTGTGCCCCCCCCCAACCCCTCTTTTTACGCTGCTGCTACTCTCTGTTTATCATATATGCATAGTCACTTTAACTATACATTCATGTACATACTACCTCAATTGGGCCGACCAACCAGTGCTCTCGCCCATTGGCTAACCGGGCTATCTGCATTGTGTCCCGCCACCCACCACCTGCCAACCCCTCTTTTATGCTACTGCTACTCTCTGTTCATCATATATGCATAGTCACTTTAACCATATCACATAGTACCTCAATCAGCCTGACTAACCGGTGTCTATGTAGCTTCACTACTTTTATAGCCTCGCTACTGTATAGAGCCTGTCTTTTTACTAATGTTTTATTTCTTTACTTCCCTATTGTTCACCTAACACCTTTTTGCACTATTGGTTAGAGCCTGTAAGTAAGCATTTCACTGTAATTTCACTACACCTGTTGTATTCGGTGCACGTGACAAATAAACTTTGATTTGATTTGATTTCAGACCACCAATTTATTACGTTTGTAATCGCAACAAATAACCTGCTCAGACCCCATCCAAGGATCATCAAAAGTCCTGCTATAAATTCTCGGACAACCCAAAGAATCCTAGATGCCCCTCCAGACTCCCTCCACCTACCCAAGGACGTCAGAGTACAAAAATCAGTTTACCACCTAACTGAGGAACTCAATTTAACCTTGTGCAATACCCTAGATGCAGTCGCACCCCTAAAAACAAAAAACATTTGTCATAAGAAACTAGCTCCCTGGTATACAGAAAATACCTGAGCTCTGAAGCAAGCTTCCAGAAAATTGGAATGGAAATGGCGCTATGCCAAACTGGAAGTCTTCCGACTTCCGACTAGCTTGCAAAGAGCCCTCACTGCTGCTCGATCATCCTATTTTTCCAACTTAATTGAGGAAAATAAGAACAATCCAAAATGTATTTTTGATACTGTCGCAAAGCTAACTAAAAAGCAGCATTCCCCAAGAGTGGATGGCTTTCACTTCAGCAGTGGTAAATTCATGAACTTTTTTAAGGAAGAGATCATGATCATTAGAAAGCAAATTACGGACTCCTCCTTAAATCGGCGTATTCCTCGGACGCTCAGTTGTCTTGAGTCTGCACAACTCTGCCAGGATCTAGGATCAAGGGAGTCACTCAAGTTTTTTAGTACTATATCTCTTGACACATCGATGAAAATAATCATGGCCTCTAAACCTTCAAGCTGCGTACTGGACCCTATTCCAACTAAACTACGGAAAGAGCTGCTTCCTGTGCTTGGCCCTCCTATGTTGAACATAATAAACAGCTCTCTATCCACCGGATGTGTACCAAACTCACTAAAAGTGGCAGTAATAAAGCCTCTCTTGAAAAAGCCAAACCTTGACCCAGAAATTATTAAAAACTATCGGCCTAATATTGAATCTCCAATTCCTCTCAACATTTTTTGAAAAAGCTGTTGCGCAGTAACTCACTGAAGGTGGTAAATTACATTTTAAAGGCGGCAGACCGAGGCTCTGCATCTGTCCTCATGCTCCTAGACCTTAGTGCTACTTTTGATACCATCGATCACCACATTCTTTTGGAGAGATTGGAAACCCAAATTGGTCTACACGGTCAAGTTCTGGCCTGGTTTAGATCTTATCTGTCTGAAAGATATCAGTTTGTCTCTGTGGATGGTTTGTCTTCTTACAAATCAACTGTAAATTATGGTTGTCCCTCAAGGCTCCATTTTAGGACCACTATTGTTTTCACTATATATTTTACTTAAAGAGAGAATTAGAGAGAGCATACTTAAATTCACACAGGACACCGGATAAGACAGGAGAAATACTCCAGATATAACAGACTGACCCTAGCCCCCCGACACATAAACTACTGCAGCATAAATACTGGAGGCTGAGACAGGAGGAGGGGGAGACACTGTGGCCCCATCCGATGATACCCCCGGACAGTGCCAAACAGGCAGGATATAACCCCACCCACTTTGCCAAAGCACAGCCCCCACACCACTAGAGGGATATCTTCAACCACCAACTTACCATCCTGAGACAAGGCCGAGTATAGCCCACAAAGATCTCCGCCACGGCACAACCCAAGGGGGGGCGCCAACTCAGACAGGAAGACCACGTCAGCGACTCAACCCACACAAGTGACGCACCCCTCCTAGGGACGGCATGGAAGAGCACCAGTAAGGCAGTGACTCAGCCCCTGTAATAGGGTTAGAGGCAGAGAATCCCAGTGGAGAGAGGGGAACCGGCCAGGCAGAGACAGCAAGGGCGGTTCGTTGCCTTTCCGTTCACCTTCACACTCCTGGGCCAGACTACACTCAATCATATGACCTACTGAAAAGATGAGTCTTCAGTCTTTATAGTCATTTGACTAGTTTTATTATGAGTTTATTATTTACTTTGAGCCTGTTCCAGCATCTTGTTGGATGATTTGTATGTTGTAAATACCTGCACCTGCTTCAAGAGTCTTAAAATAAGAACCGTGCACTGGATCTTCTGCTTCCTGCCTCTCCTGCTCACCAACACCAGCCAGGCAGCTCCAACCAGCCAGGGCAAATAAGGGTTGTACCATCCACCCTTACATAATATATGCGTTCTATGACACGGTATTTGAACCGTACATAGTGAACAAGCACCCCATTTTAAGCTGTTTGACCACAGCAAAAGCCCAGCAACATTTCATATGACTTAGCTTTTTTTCAAACTTGCCCTACTGAGTCTTTTCCAACCCGCTTTAGCTGAGATGGAGTTGACTGTCCAATACGGTGTATTAAATTGGGGTCTATGGAGGGGGCGGAGTAAAAAGCCAGCAACAGTCCATACAACACAGTCCCCCTCCAAAACTAAACATATTTAGTATTTTCCACCTCACTTTTGCTGAGACAGGTAGAAAACCTTTTCCTCTACAGTCCAATATGTATTCCATATGTAGTGAAGTGCATTGGCAGCTATGTCATGTTGCAGGGGAAAATAGTCACAAACTCTGAAATACCAAATAATTTGTATTTATTAGCAAAAGATAGTAAGACAACTGCTGGGTTCAGCACATAGTGTTATGGTTTCACAGAACTAGGATAAGATACATGAGGCTATGAGCCACTAGAGGGTGCTACTAGGATAAGATACATGAGTCAATAAGCCACTAGAGGGTGTTACTAGGATAAGATACATGAGGCTATAAGCCACTAGAGGGTGTTACTAGGATAAGATACATGAGACTATAAGCCATTAGAGGGTGTTACTAGGATAAGATACATGAGGCTATAAGCCACTAGAGGGTGCTACTAGGATAAGATACATGAGGCTATAAGCCACTAGAGGGTGCTACTAGGATAAGATACATGAGGCTATAAGCCACTAGAGGGTGCTACTAGGATAAGATACATGAGGCTATAAGCCACTAGAGGATGCTACTAGGATAAGATACATGAGGAAAAGGAAAGGGGGATACCTAGTCAGTAGTCCAACTGAATGTATTCAACTTAATGTGTCTTCTGCATTTAACCCAACCCCTCTGAATCAGAGGTTATAAGCCATGAGGGTGTTACTAGGATAAGATACATGAGTCAATGAGCCACTAGAGGGTGCTACTAGGATAAGATACATGAGGCTATAAGCCACTAGAGGGTGTTACTAGGATAAGATACATGAGGCTGTAAGCCTCTAGTCTAGAGGGTGCTACTAGGATAAGATACATGAGGCTATAAGCCACTAGAGGGTGCTACTAGGATAAGATACATGAGGCTGTAAGCCACTAGAGGGTGTTACTAGGATAAGATACATGAGGCTATGAGCCACTAGAGGGTGTTACTAGGATAAGATACATGAGGCTATGAGCCACTAGAGGGTGTTACTAGGATAAGATACATGAGACTATAAGCCACTAGAGGGTGTTACTAGGATAAGATACATGAGGCTATGAGCCACTAGAGGGTGTTACTAGGATAAGATACATGAGGCTATGAGCCACTAGAGGGTGTTACTAGGATAAGATACATGAGACTATAAGCCACTAGAGGGTGTTACTAGGATAAGATACATGAGGCTATGAGCCACTAGAGGGTGTTACTAGGATAAGATACATGAGGCTATGAGCCACTAGAGGGTGCTACTAGGATAAGATACATGAGTCAATAAGCCACTAGAGGGTGTTACTAGGATAAGATACATGAGGCTATGAGCCACTAGAGGGTGTTACTAGGATAAGATACATGAGGCTATGAGCCACTAGAGGGTGTTACTAGGATAAGATACATGAGACTATAAGCCACTAGAGGGTGTTACTAGGATAAGATACATGAGGCTATGAGCCACTAGAGGGTGCTACTAGGATAAGATACATGAGGCTATAAGCCACTAGAGGGTGCTACTAGGATAAGATACATGAGGCTGTAAGCCACTAGAGGGTGTTACTAGGATAAGATACATGAGGCTATGAGCCACTAGAGGGTGTTACTAGGATAAGATACATGAGGCTATGAGCCACTAGAGGGTGTTACTAGGATAAGATACATGAGACTATAAGCCACTAGAGGGTGTTACTAGGATAAGATACATGAGGCTATGAGCCACTAGAGGGTGTTACTAGGATAAGATACATGAGGCTATGAGCCACTAGAGGGTGTTACTAGGATAAGATACATGAGACTATAAGCCACTAGAGGGTGTTACTAGGATAAGATACATGAGGCTATGAGCCACTAGAGGGTGTTACTAGGATAAGATACATGAGGCTATGAGCCACTAGAGGGTGCTACTAGGATAAGATACATGAGTCAATAAGCCACTAGAGGGTGTTACTAGGATAAGATACATGAGGCTATGAGCCACTAGAGGGTGTTACTAGGATAAGATACATGAGGCTATGAGCCACTAGAGGGTGTTACTAGGATAAGATACATGAGACTATAAGCCACTAGAGGGTGTTACTAGGATAAGATACATGAGGCTATGAGCCACTAGAGGGTGTTACTAGGATAAGATACATGAGGCTATGAGCCACTAGAGGGTGTTACTAGGATAAGATACATGAGGCTATGAGCCACTAGAGGGTGCTACTAGGATAAGATACATGAGGCTGTAAGCCACTAGAGGGTGTTACTTGGATAAGATACATGAGGTTATAAGCCACTAGAGGGTGTTACTAGGATAAGATACATGAGGTTATAAGCCACTAGAGGGTGTTACTAGGATAAGATACATGAGGCTATCAGCCACTAGAGGGTGTTACTAGGATAGGATACATGAGCTCTAAGCCACTAGGATAAAATCCTTAAGCCACAAGGCCATATAATTATCCAGGAATACATCTCAAGCAAACTGGAAATAAATTAAAACCGTGATAGGATCTGTAAGAACCAAGAAACACATAAGTATAGCACCAGTCTCAAAATTTCTCTCAAAGTTTGTGCAAAAATGTGATAGATAATTCATCCACCTGACAGGTGTGGCATATCAAGAATCTGATTAAACAGCATGATCATTGCACAGGTGCACCTTGTGCTAGGGAACAATAAAAGGCCACTCTAAAATGTGCAGTTTAGTTACACAACACAATGCCACAGATGTCTCAAATTTTGAGGGAGCGTGCAAATGGCATGCTGACTGCAGGAATGTCCACCAGAGCTGTTGCTAGATAATTTAATGTTCATTTATCTACCATAAGCCGCCTCCAACATAATTTTTGAGAATTTGGCAGTACGTCCAACTGGCCTCACAACCGAAGACCACATGTAACCACGACAGCCCAGGACTTCCACATCCGGCTTCTTCACCTGCGGGACAGCTGATGAAACTGTGGGTTTGCACAACCGAAGAAACCATCTCAGGGAAGCTCATCTGGGTCTTGACTCAGGCGTTGTAAATGACTTCTGTGGGAAAATGTTCACCTTCGATGGCACTGGCACGCTGGAGAAGTGTGCCCTTCACGGATAAATCCCGGTTTCAACTGTACCAGGCAGATGGCAGACAGAGTGTTTGGCGTTGTGTGGGTGAGCGGTTTGCTGATGTCAGACTGAACACCCTCTAGTGGCCAGATACAGACTGGTCTTCTAATCTGCGCCCTACCTTTTTTGTATGGTATCTGTGACTAACAGATGCATATCTGTATTTCAAGTCATGTAAAATCCATAGATTAAAATCCATAGATTAGGGTTATGAACTGTAACTCAGAAAAATCGTTGAAATTGTTGCATGTTGCGTTTATATTTTTGTTCAGTGTAATACTCATTACCCTACAGTATATAAATGAGTAATTCTCTTTAGTTTAGATTTTTTATAATGTAAACTCAGCAAAAAAGAAACACAACCCTTTTTCAGGACCCGGTCTTTCAAAGATAATTCGTAAAAATCCAAATAACTTCACAAATCTTCATTGTAAAGGGTTTAAACACTGTTTCCATGCTTGTTCAATGAACCATAAACAATTAATGAACATGCACCTGTGGAACGGTCGTTAAGACACTAACAGCTTACAAACTTAGGACACTAAAGAGGCCTTTCTGCTGACTCTGAAAAACACCAAAAGAAAGATGCCCAGGGTCCCTGCTCATCTGCGTGAACGTGCCTTAGGCATGCTGCAAGGAGGCATGAGGACTACAGATGTGGCCAGGACGATAAATTGTAATGTCCGTACTGTGCGAGGCCTAAGACAGCGCTACAGGGAGACAGGACGTACAGCTGATCGTCCTCGCAGTGGCAGACCACGTGCAACAACACCTGTGCAGGATCGGTACATCCGAACATCACACCTGCGGGACAGGTACAGGATGGCAACAACAACTGCCCGAGTTACACCAAGAACGCACAATCCCTCCATCAGTGCTCAGACTGTCCGCAATAGGCTGAGAGAGGCTGGACTGAGGGCTTGTAGGCCTGTTGTAAGGCAGGTCCTCACCAGACATCACCGGCAACAACGCTAGACCAGACAAGACTAGCAAAAAGTGCTCTTCACTGACGAGTCTCGGTTTTGTCTCACCAGGGGTGATTGTCGGATTCGCGTTTATCGTTGAAGGAATGAGCGTTACACCGAGGCCTGTACTCTGAAGCGGGATCGATTGTGTCACAGCATCATCGGACTGAGCTTGTTGTCATTGCAGGCAATCTCAACGCTGTGCGTTGCAGGGAAGACATCCTCCTCCCTCATGTGGTACCCTTCCTGCGTGCTCATCTTGACATGACCCTCCAGCATGACAATGCCACCAGCCATACTGCTCGTTCTGTTCGTGATTTCCTGCAAGACAGGAATGTCAGTGTTCTGCCATGGCCAGCGAAGAGCCCGGATCTCAATCCTAATGAGCACGTCTGGGACCTGTTGGATCGGAGGGTGAGGGCTAGGGCCATTCCCCACAAAAATATCCGGGAACTTGCAGGTGCCTTGGTGGACGAGTGGGGTAACATCTCACAGCAAGAACTGGCAAATCTGGTGCAGTCCATGAGGAGGAGATGCACTGCAGTACTTAATGCAGCTGGTGGCCACACCAGATACTGACCGTTACTTTGATTTTGACCTCCCCTTTGTTCAAGGACACATTATTCCATTTATGTTAGTCACATGTCTGTGTAACTTGTTCAGTTCATGTCTCAGTTGTTGAATCTTGTTATGTTCATACAAATATATACACATGTGAAGTTTGCTGAAAATAAATGCATTTGACAGTGAGAGGACGTTTCTTTTTTTGCTGTTTAGTTGTAAATTTGTAACAATTTTTACATTATGCACTATGACTATGCAAAGCTACAAAAAAAGATTGATTTCATATCATACGCATAGCATTTTACCACATACCTTTATTTTGAAGGCAAAATAAGAAAACCGGAAGTCTTAATGTTGCTGCCGTGACGTTAATCCTAATCACACCCATCTCTGGAATGACTAGTACTATTGGTGCTTTCAAGAGCACTGGGAACTGGGGAAAAAACAAGGTCAAATCAGGACATCAGTGATCTTCAAGGTCGGAAAGTCGGAGCTCTATAAAGATGCCCTAGCTTGTAATTCAGATTTGGATGACTGTTCAAAACAATTCTTCCCATTCGGAGCTTCCAGTTGTATTGAACGCACAATAATGTGCAGTTGTGGATGCCAATTAAGGCATCCCCCAGCACCTCTCTGATTCAAACGGGTTGGGTTAAATGCGGAAGACACATTTCAGTTGAATGCATTCAGTTGTACAACTGACTAGGTATCCCCCTTCCCCTTTCTCTTTCCTTTCCCTTTAAATTCTGTAGAAAGTTAACTGTGATTTTTGCGAACAGCAGCTTGATGTCATTGTTTGGCTAGTAACTGTTCTTCCTTCAATGGGGTTTAACGGAGGATGGTAATATTAATGGTGCATTACCCCCACCAAAAGGACTGGAGTATAAACCCATTATATTTTGACACAAAAATGGGAAAAGGAAAATTACTGCCAACTAACCCTGCACTCATTAAAAACCCACCACCCCATTCCACTATTTTGACCCTATCTAATCCTCCACTCATTAAAAACCCACCACCCCATTCCACTATTTTGACCCTATCTAATCCTCCACTCATTAAAAACCCACCACCCCATTCCACTATTTTGACCCTATCTAATCCTCCACTCATTAAAAACCCACCACCCCATTCCACTATTTTGACCCTATCTAATCCTCCACTCATTAAAAACCCACCACCCCATTCCACTATTTTGACCCTATCTAATCCTCCACTCATTAAAAACCCACCACCCCATTCCACTATTTTGACCCTATCTAATCCTCCACTCATTAAAAACCCACCACCCCATTCCACTATTTTGACCCTATCTAAACCACTCATTAAAAACCCACCACCCCATTCCACTATTTTGACCCTATCTAATCCTCCACTCATTAAAAACCCACCACCCCATTCCACTCTTTTGACCCTATCTAAACCACTCATTAAAAACCCACCACCCCATTCCACTCTTTTGACCCTATCTAATCCTCCACCAGGCTGACTGCCTGAGAGGATGGGACACTACCATTCAACACACTCTTCTGCAGTAAAATCTCGCAATCCCAAGTAATTCTCTGCAGCTGTCACCACAACACCTATTTTCTGTGACTTCCATTCCATTCCTGCGTTATAGCTGATAACCATGGCAATGAACGCTAAAAAGCCAACCTTACTGAAGCACATCTCATTAGTCCTATCACTCTGTACTGGCAAACGTCTACTACTCACCGGGAGCCTCTTAGGATCCCTCACCCCTCTTCCTCTACTTTCTTCACTGCCTCGGCACATGACACCTTTTGTAAAACTCTGACCCTGGCAACATCAACATGCCTCTTGCACCGGACACCTCTGATCCCCAGCAACATGGGCACCCCTACTCTTAACACATAAAATCAAATGTTATTTGTCACGTGGTTCGTAAACAACAGGTGTAGACTAACAGAAAAATGCTTACTTATGGGCCCTTCCCAACAATGCAGATTTTTGTTGTTGTTGTTGAAATAGTAGAAAAATGGTAACACAAGGAATAAATACACCAGGAGTAACGATAATGAGGCTATATACACAGGGTCCCAGTACAGAGTCAATGTGTAGTGGTACAAGCTAATTGAGGTAGATATGTACATATAGGTAGGGATAAAGTAACTAGGCAATGGGATAGATAATTAACAGTAACAGCAGCATATGTGATCAGTCAAAACAGTTAGTGCAAAAAGGGTCAATGTAGATATTCCGGGTAGCTATTGGTTAACTATTTAACTAACTATTTAGCAGTCTAATGGCTTGGGGGTAGAAGCTGTTCAGGGTCTTGTTGGTTCCAGACTTGGTGCATTGGTATCGCTTGCCATGTTGTAGCAGAGAACATTCTGACTTGGGTACCGCTTCGTTCACCGATACTACACATTCCTTTGTCACATGCCCTCCTGCACACATCTCCCATCTAGGAATCTCCCTCCTACACGCTGCTGCAACATGACCACAAGCTTGGCACTTGAAACACGGTAGTGGATTCGGCACAATAGCTCTTACGGGATAACTGATATATCCTAACATTTACTTTATCAGGTAACGACTCAGCCTCAAAACTCAAAGGACAGACAGGGACTCTGTTTCATCACGCTCACCATCAAGTCTGTGTCGCACCAAACAGCGGGCATCACAGACACCGGGAATCTTCAACTTCAGTTGATCCACCTCCACCCTTACCGCTACCCCAGTAATCACTCCTTTCAATGGTGCCCTATTCCTGAGAGCAGAAACACAAAAAAGTCGACTTCGGGTTACCTTAACTCCTTTTTTCACCCAACCTGAAACCACATATGGGTCAGCAAAAAGGCAGGGGTCCACCTTCTCCAAAAATGTCACGCCTACTGGACCAGATGAATCTTTTTCATGACCATCGGTGTGAGGCTCGAGCCCTGAGGTCTTCACCACACCTCCCACCTCAGGTAATTCATCCTCACTCTCTTCCAATTCACCTCCAGAACTACTGGAGTATAGCACATTCTGTCTGTACTCAACGCCCCTCTTCCTCGACACACCATCTCCCTCGTTGTCACTAGCTTCATCAGGTTCTAACTCGTAACCTACTTTCTTCCTTCTCCTCATTGACGCCACGCCTGGAAATATACTGCCATTAGAATCCTTATCACTTTCACTGTCGGATTCCATGTTTCCATCCTTTTCCACTACTAATTTTCGATTGACTGCTACCACGCTTCCCACCACATGGAACCCCGGCTTCGCCCCATCTTCCGAAAGAATGACCTAACGCCTTGCACCTGTAATCCTTCCTGTGTTTGTCACGTCTGCTCCTCCCCTAAGACACTGAGTGTGTTTCAAAGTGATGATATCTCTCTGCACATTTCCTCAATCATCTGTTCATCATCTGACTCTTCTGCTCCTTGTCCTCTCTCAGAGAAGCTATCCTGGCCTCCTCGTCCTCTCGTAGAACCTGCTTCTCTGAGAGAAGCAACTGCTTCTGCTTCTCAAGCTCTTCCTGTTTCTGTGTGCTGGGCCTGGCTCTGGAGACGGAATCATGCATCAGAAATTCATACAGGGTCAAAGACATTTGCTCAAAACTGTTGCATTCTCTGACTGATACTGAAGTAGCGTTCTTACCTTAATGTGCTCTGTTGTTTGATCAAATGATAGTTTAACGCTATTTATGTCCTGTAAGGGCTTCAGGGCAGTTTGGAGCTCTTCCTATTGGAGGGAGAACATTTCTGATACCGGATAGTCACTGGATTAACAGGAATTAACAAGTCAAATAGAACAGGGCTTGTTTTAACTCTTGTTCTCTTTGATACAATAATTTATTTTACATGTCTATACATTTTAATGGAATAACAAAGGTTTATATAATACAAATAAATAAATAAATTGAGTACCATGTGAACCTGTAGATCAGGGGTGTCAACTCATTCCATGGAGGGCTTATTGTCTGCTGGTTTTAGTTTTTTTCCTATCAATTAAGACCTAGGCTACCAGGTGAGGGGAGTTCCTTACTAATTAGTGACCTTAATTCATCAATCAAGTACATGGTTGAGCAAAAAGCCACAGACACTCGGCCCTCCATGGAATAAGTTTGACAGATGTGCCCCACAAGGTCCAGAGCCTGCTAGTTTGCTTTTCAACATGCTAATTAATTAAAACCACCTTGTGTGCCAGGCCTAAATTTTTCTCTGATTAGAAGGGAACCATGAAAACAAGCAGTGGACATGGCTTTGAGGTCCAGAGTTGAGTTTGAGGACTGTACAGCTTAATCTATGGCGCAGTAGTCAAGGTTTTTGTGTTGTTTGGAGGTCTGACACATCAAAAAGAGGGGTGTTTATCCTCCAAACAGAAGAGTTGGAGTTTCTCCCTGTGCAGACAGCAGAACACCTCAGACTCTGAGAGATGATCTGGAAGTCACCTTGTCCTAGAGATTTACATGGTAATCATGAAACACAGACCTTATTTTAGGTGTTTCTAAAAACCCCTATGGGAAAAATGAATGGTGGAAAAAATATTGGAACCATTTCCCTGTTTGACTGCTAGGTCTTATGGGTATTATGACTAATACTGTGGTACTCTATGAAGTGTTTGTTGTCATTCAATGAGAGAGGACTAGTTTTCATGCACATTTTTTCAATTGGGAAATACTGCACCAAACATCTTAATTAGGTGTAAAATTGTGTGACTAAGATATCCCCTGCAAAACTGTCAAAATTAATGACAGATTTCTTGATTTATCTAGATCAGGTATTCCCAAACTAGGGGGGTACGTGCAATGCCTTCGGGGGTACGCCAAATAAAAATGTAATTCACAATGTCTTTTTTTCTTCACGTTTTCAAACAGCTCATTTATATTTTCCAACGGGGCTATACATTTGGGTGAGGTTGTTTTCGTGCCTGAGTGGCCTCGTGTCACTGCCAAAAACAAAATTAAACCATCTAGCGAAATAACAACACAATGTCAAATACAGGTAGCCTAGTCAAATAATTAACATCCAATCACATTAACCGTTACTCTCTCGCAGGAAATCCACTAACGGTCCGTATGTAGCCAAACGTAGCGTTTTCTGCATTATGCAATGATATGGGCAGCGACCATGTAACGCTTTTACAACATACAGAAGTGCACTGGTTATCAAGGGGCAAAGTATTGACACGTTTTTTTAAAACACTGGTGCCCTTTGCAACCACGTACCTATGTGAGAGTGGATTCTCAGCCCTCAATAGCATGAAAACGAAATACAGGCACAGATTGTGTGTGGAAAATGATTTAAGACTGAGACTCTCTCCAATACAACCCAACACTGAAGAGTTATGTGCATCCTTTCAAACACACCCTTCTCATTAACCTGTGGTGAGTTATTCACCATTTTTGATGAACAAATAAGGTTTTTATATGTAAGATGGCTAAATAAAGAGCAAAATTATTGATTATTGTATTATTATTTGTGCCCTGGTCCTTGCTAACCGGGCTATCTGCATTGTGTCCCACCACCTGCCAACCCCCCTTTTACACTACTGCTACTCTCTGTTTATCATATATGCATCGTCACTTTAACCATATCTACATGTGCATACTACCTCAATCAGCCTGAGATAACCGGTGCCTGTATATAGCCTCACTACTTTTATAGCCTTGCTACTGTATATAGCCTCGCTACTGTTATTTTTCACTGTCTTTCTACTGTTGTTTTTATTTCTTTACTTACCTATTGTTCACCTAATACCTTTTTTGCACTGTTGGTTAGAGCCTGTAAGTAAGCATTTCACTGTAAGGTCTTCACCTGTTGTATTTGGCGCACGTGACAAATAAACTTTGTGACAAAAACTCACACTAATTATTATGTTTAATAAATGTATCGTATAGTGTTTGTGTGGCAGGCTTACAATGATGGCAAAAAACAACATTTGAGAGTGTGCTGACCCTGGTGCTAGAGGGGGTACGCAGCTGGAGGTTGAATGTTTGAAGGGGTACGGGACTATAAAAGGTTTTGGAACCACTGATCTAGATGAATTCGGACTATTTTGAGGAAATGTGTTCTGGATATGTGGTTGCTACGGTGTCTCAAGAGGGAGAAACAGTGATATTGCCATTTTTTTCTAGTTTTTCAAGCAATGGTCTTTAAGGGAGTATGCGAAGCACAAACGTTCGCTTTCCCTAGCTGGGTTCTGCAAACCGAACCTAATATGCGGCAACTTTAGAGCTGTCAAATGCACAAGCAGCTCCTGTCATTAGGCCTGTACCTAAATTGGACATTGCCATTGGCAGCACGGAGTCGCATTAAGAGAAATCCCATGCAGCCTTGTTTACAAATTCGAACACTGGAATGTGAGCTGTAATCTACACCTTGATTAGGCTGATAGAAATCCAAATTATTTTGTTTAATGATTGTCAATTTGAGCGTCATTATTTCCATATAACACATGAGTAGGATGGGTGTGGCTTTGTGACAATGATGAAGAGCAGCTGCTCATCAACTTGACAGCTCCAACTTAGTTCCACCTCCGAAATATCAGCTATGCGGGTGTCTGCTATCCTCGTTAAAGCCGGTTAAATGTGTCTGGTTCGGTTTGCCCCTAGCATAACTCCACTAGGCTAAGAGCATATTCCCTAAAGACTTTTGCTTGAAAAAATCAGCAATATTACTGTTGTTTGTCCCTCTTGAGCCACAATAGCAACATAGCCTCAAAATAGTCAGAATTAACGGGACACAGTCTTTTCACGCCACTTCGTTACCAAGTGATATTCGTAGCAGACTAGGAGAGCATTTTTGCTAACCCTAACCATTTTCCTACCCTTAACCTGTCTCCTAACCTGCCAAGTTAATTATCCTGCTGTGTACGTTCCCCTAACCTGCTACAAAAAAAGTCCCCTCCGTATCGAATTGCCATGAAAAGAGTGTTTCTCCTGAATTAATCTAAGATAAATCACGAAATCGATCATTCATTTTGACGTTTTTGCCTAAGAAGTCTTAGTCGCGTAATTTTACATTTAACTAGGATTGATGTAGAATTTCTCAAGTGAAGAAATGTGCATGAATACTAGTCGTCTTTTCATATTCCCACTCCTTCTAAGAGTAGTACTGTTGACCAATGACCAACGAAGGGGCGTAGACTTTGGCTACCGAACTATGACTTGCCTCAAGCTAAAATGTTGCGTGCACGAGGAGCTGAAAAAACCCTGCTGAACACCAAAACAAAACAGTTATAATCACAAAATGTTGTCATAATATTAGCGCAAACTGTTTTGACTGGGAAGCATACGGTAAATTTTATGCTTAATCTGAATCTAGACTAAAGAGTAAACAGTTTGGCTCGGTCATACCAGCTCCATATCTCAACACGACCAGAGTGGAATAGAGATAAACCTGTTCACTGTTCCTTGTACATTACATTTTTACTAAACCAGTAAATGGTACTGTAAGAATATTTATAATGGTTATGACAAATAGTTAGGCGATAGGTGCTACCTAACTCATATAAATAGCTTACAAGTTCAAAGGGAAAACCACTGTACTCTGAAAATGTTGGACCCAAATAGATGTATGTTAATATGGAGGACATAATCTGAATAATGTTGCCTACTTAACTGCAGATGAAGTCAGGAGAAAAACTGTTGTTTCATATCTGACCTACTTTACTTATTAACAAACCTGTAAAATGATGACTCAGCATTCTCTCTCTCTCACCCCTCCCTCCCTCAAACATTTTCTCCCTCTCTCTCTCTCACCCCCCTCCCTCCCTCAAACAGTTTCTCTCTGACAAACACATATACCCAACATTGTGCCATCATTGACAAGGTCCCCACCAGATGAATACACGGTAGCCCTGGATGTAAATACTGTCTTTATTGAACTGTACAGAGCTGAAAGCAAGACTGAGATGACTGACAGTAGCCTGGTGGCTAGATGTGGCATGACAACGAACATTAGATGGCTAAACCCACCAACAGACATATTTATTGGTGACGGCTGACGGCCTTGTCTTGTTGCTTTTAGTCTCCGTCTTCTCTGTGTGGGTTATGGTGTCCTTAGTGTGGAATTTTCCCAGACGATATGCAAACATTTCACAACATTTTATAAAGCAATACAGAAAAAAAGAACAGAAAAATTAACCATGACAACAAGCTACAAAAATGGCAGTCATGACATCATCACACTGTATCCAGGTAACACCGGTATGAAGTAAACATTCGGAACGACTGATAGACATGATAAATAAATATGAATATAAAAAATGTGTACATGTCTAAAAAAAGAAAGAAAACGACTGGCGCTGACATGGGTCTGTCTCTACCACTACGGTGCTGTGTAACCGTGTTGTGTCGCCAAGAGGAAGGATAGTGGCCAACTCCTGAAGGCACAGTGGGTTAAACCATTAAACACTGTACGACCAAGCCTCGAACCCTCACGCTCTACCACAAAGCCTTGTCCTATGGAACGTAGGCTACACCCCTCTATGCCACCCTGTCTACACACAAACACAACACTTTCAACATAAGGTAAGATGTCTAGCCTTCTCTCACTCATTGGGTCTCACGAGACAAACTCTCAGTATTACAAGTTTCATGAGCGATCGAATTGATCAATCTTGGAAAACAAACATGAGAACATAAGACTGAAGTGTTTGGCAACAGAAGTTCACTGACAGGAAGGAAAGAAAGCTATCTGCCGTGCAGAGTGTTTATCTATGGTTCCTCCATGTTTTCCCCATCATGCTTTGAGACATTCCTCTCCAGTCATTGATGAGAAGGAATTCTCGTTGATACAATCTAATGTCATAATTAAATTAAAGTAAACTTCTCTCTCATACATGTGCTATGCTATGTATATTACATATACTATCTGAAATGTCTTGTAAATGTAGAGTACCAATCTCGCTGAATAAATAAACATATTCAAATATAAATAAAATATATTTATAAATAAAACCTATTTACAGCATGACTTTTGACATCCATGTTTCTGTAATAACACATGGATGGACTGGTTTGTGGAGTGCATATGGAAAATGAACATGTAAGCGTGACCAACAGAAATGTTAAACTTAGAAACAGATGATTTAACATAATCTGTCAGATCTCAGTTTAAAGCGGCAATCAGCAGTAGAAATAAAAACAAAGTGTCCCCTGCCTGTTTCCGTAAAAAGCTGAGGGATGGGGCTGGAGAAACTCTCAAATTCATAGACAGAGCTATGGA
This sequence comes from Salvelinus namaycush, assembly GCF_016432855.1. Classification (NCBI taxonomy): domain Eukaryota; kingdom Metazoa; phylum Chordata; class Actinopteri; order Salmoniformes; family Salmonidae; genus Salvelinus; species Salvelinus namaycush. The sequence continues at coordinate 20,564,991 of NC_052339.1, read as the reverse complement.
TGCAAGGACTGACCATCCATGATATCAACATTATAGATATAATCATGTTTTGAGGCTATATAGTGTTTGTTTACATCTACTTTGCTTTCAAACATTGGAGTAAAACAAGCTTATATTTCAGGTTCTGATTGGGTATGGCAGTTGAACTAAGCTCATGAGACATTTATAAGTTACATTCTTCAAGAATGAATGAGTACATATAATGAATTTATAAGTCCAAAAATGGATGTAGCAACTCCTGATTGCCCCTTTAAAAAACAAACAAGTCTGTGCTAGTGTATGATCCAGTGGTTATTATTATTATTAATATACA
>NC_052339.1:20554678-20559678 GCF_016432855.1 Salvelinus namaycush | reverse complement strand
CAGACAGACGGCCAGACAGACAGACAGACAGACGGACAGATGGTCAGACAGACGGACAGACAGACAGACAGACAGGAGTTGGCTGAGGCCCAAAAAGATGGAGCCATGCTAATCATTCTCTTACAATGTGACACAAACATGATTGTGCCTGTGGACCAGCCTGTTCCTAACAGCCCCTCTAGGCTTAGCTCTCCAGCTCCCCCCGACCTGTAACTCCTGTTATGGCTGAATGTAGATGACTGTTCTATTTCAGTAATGACACCAGCACAATGCATCAGATCTACATCATACACACCAGTGGAGGCTGCTGAGGGGAGGACGGCTCATAATACTGACTGGAACGGAGCCAATGGAATGGCATCAAACACATGGAAACCATGTGATACCATTCCAGTATTCCGCTCCAGCCACTACCACGAGCTTGTTTTCCCCAATTAAGGTGCCACCAACTTCTTGTGATACACACCAGTTGGTTGGTCCCTTTGGTCCAATGAGAATTTATCAACATTTATTGGGAGGTACTGCGAATACAAGAGCTGACCGGAGCTGTTATTGGGTGAGAAAAGCGGTGATGATGGGTAAAGGGGGGTAAGAGGGAGGGAGAGATTGGTTGAGGATTAGGAGAAGGACAGGTAGAGGGAGGACAAAGGTGGAGAGAAAGGGATGTGAGTGGTTGATAGAAAGGGGGGGGGAGAGGGACAGTGAGAGGGGAAATGGGGTGATGAGAGAAGCACTTAAATGGAGGGACGACCAGAGGAGAGAAAGGGTGAAAGGATCAAGCAGGGTTACCATGGCAACAAATGGAAGCTTATGGCAGAACGAGAGAGTAAGAGAGAGCGAGAGAAAAAGAGAAAAAGGGGGATGAGAGGGATGGAGAGAGAGAGAGAGACTAAAAGGAGGATTGGTAATAATGAGAAACAAAATGACCCTAGCTGTGTTCGTATACCCATACTAACATACTGTATACTACATACTTAATGAGTATATACTACATAATATTTTCTATTAGTTCATTTTAGTATACTGAAAACAAACAGTATGTTTCCAGTTGAGTGTACTAGTTCTCAGCCTGTCTACCGGAACTTGATGCTGTTGCTATGTAACCTCTTGCTAGCTAGTTAGCATAACAAATGACTAGTTAGACATTTTACGACTTTGTGTGTGTTCTTAAATTCAATCTGGAGTGCCAGAGTACGCTCATACATTCAGAGCATTGTCAGATTGTCCGTTTGTAAATTCAGAGTGTTTCGCTCTCGGAGCGCACACTGGACGCTCGGGCCAGGGAGTAGGGTTGATTTGAGCGTTCTAACGGCAGTCAAGCACCCAAGCTAACGTTGGCTAGCTTGCTAGCTAGCTACTTCCAGACACAAATGAGACCACTCTGACCATTTTACATGCCTTAGCAGAGCTGGTTAGGCAGTTTTCATGTTATCCAGAGCGTTGGTGACTGTAACTGTGCTGCTGGCAACAATTTAATTACGCTTTTTTGCCAATGTTTACTGACACTGGGGGGTGTTGAGCGCTTGTAAATTCATTATTCTGTGCTCTGGTACACAGACCAGAGTGCTCTGAAATCGGAGTAGATTGTCACGCCCTGGCCATAGAGAGGCTTTTATTCTCTATTTTGGTTAGGCCAGGGTGTGACTAGGGTGGGCTTTCTAGTTTCTTTATTTCTATGTTTTCTATTTCTTTGTGTTTGGCTGGGTGTGGTTCTCAGTCAGAGGCAGCTGTCTATCGTTGTCTCTGATTGAGAATCATACTTGGGCAGCTTTTTCCCACCTGTGTTTTGTGGGTAGTTGTTTTCTGTTTGTGTTTGTACCAGACAGAACTGTTTCGTTTTGTTCCACTTTGTTATTTTGTTTCAGTGTTCAGTTTGAATAAATAATAATGAACATGTACCACGCTGCGCTTTGGTCCTCTTCTTCAGACGAGCGTCACATAGATAGCCAGAGCTAATTTACGAAAGCACCCGAATGTCCATTGAGAACGCACAACGACTATACCATTAGCTAAGCTAAGAATGACGGGCATAATCAAGTCAATAAATGCTGGGTAGTTACTGTAGTTAGATATCATATAGTTAATATACTGGCAAGTTTGATGTATAAGTAGCCAACTAACGTTAGGTAGCTAGCTAACAACATACCGGTACATACTGCTGTAATGATATGCTATGTGGTTCGTAAGGAAAGCATAGCTAACAAATTGTCAGCCAATATAACGTGTAAGGTACCATATTTGAAAAGTCATTACTTTATTACATTGCTCAACATTTTCTTAACATTCGTCATAATTAGTTAAAGCAGTGAATTCGTATCCGCTCTCGTTGTACTTCGACTGCATATATTCCGCCATTTTCTTCAAATCTTGAAACGATATGAAGCCACGCCCATTTCCTGAAGAATTGCATTGTGGGCTCTAATGTACGAAAATACTTCATATTTTGGTGAAATTAGTACGACATCCGGGAACTTTTGACTAACTATATCCATACTATGACCAATAAGCATACGATATACTCAATTCACCTCACAAATTATATAGTTAGTGCAGATAGTATGAGTAATCAAACACAGCTCCTTTCTATACTAACACTTGATGAGTAACACACACAAGCACGCACACAGCCAGTCACGCTCTCACACAATAGAGTGTAACAGACACAACACAGCCACAAAGAGAACAGAGAGATGCTACTAAAGCACACTGATCAGGGAGAGAGAGAGAGAGAAACGGAGAGAAAGGGGAAAAGAGAGAAGGCTAAAGAGAGGAGAGAGAGATGGAGGAATGTACTGTCTAGGAGCTGGTAACTGCACCTGTCCTTGTAATGCGCTCCTACTGCAGTCTACCTGCCTACACACACACACAACTTACACACCCCTGGGAACATGCAAGGACACGCTCGCACGCACGCAAACACACGGACACACACACACGTCACCCATATACAACACACACAACGTCTTCTTCAATGCAGAAAGCCTACATGCTAGTCTCACTTCAACTTCCTTATAAATACACACATGGGCACACACTGCCAGTATAAGGCATACAGAACTCCCACCACAGAAGATCCTAACCCAGCCATACACTATACTGTACCATGACGAAAATAAATTGCAAACAATACCAACGAGGGAATTACAAGACTAATAAAATAACATTCAAAAACACATTTCAATCAAACCCAATTGAAATTAAATTAATTCAATCAAATGAGAAAATGTCTCTCTCTCTCTCAAGCACGTATGTGCGTGCACACACACACACACACACACACACTTCTATTTTTCTTGTAGATGAAGGTAACATTACCTGTCAGACTTTTAGTCAGTGTATCTTTGTAGACCCGGTTCCTTTTGTTTAGTTTTTTCTTTCTGACCGAGATCACTGCTGCAGTCGAGTGGTTCTCCTAGCCTTGTTCCTCAGATGTACTTGTTTTCTCTCTCTGCAGTGTCTGTCGTGCTCTCACTGTGCAGTACAGTCCCACCCCCATTCACACACAGAGCCAAGGGAAAGCCTGGTGTCTGGATTATTGTAGATATGGATCAGGAATCCATAGTGTACTAGCCATAGACAGATCCACAGGAGGATATGAGAAAAAAGGCAAAAAAGCAGATTGTGACCTCATCCACACACACACACACACACACACACACACACACACACACACACACACACACACACACAACACACACACACACACACACACACACACACACACACACACACACACACACATGCTGAGAGAGACCAGAGTGATATATTAAAACAGATATATCAGTATTAGAGGACACACAGAGATGACATAGACCTACAGAACACACTGCATCAGCAGACACACAGAGATGATATAGACTACAGAACACACTGCATCAGCAGACACACAGAGATGATATAGACTACAGAACACACTGCATCAGCAGACACCACAGAGATGATATAGACTACAGAACACACTGCAATCAGCAGACACACAGAAGATGATATAGACCTACAGAACACACTGCATCAGCAGACACACAGAGATGATATAGACTACAGAACACACTGCATCAGCAGACACACAGAGATGATATAGACTACAGAACACACTGCATCAGCAGACACACAGAGATGATATAGCCTACAGAACACACTGCATCAGCAGACACACAGAGATGATATAGACTACAGAACACACTGCATCAGGCAGACACACAGAGATGATATAGACTAACAGAACACACTGCATCAGCAGACACACAGAGATGATATAAACTACAGAACACACTGCATCAAGGCAGACACACAGAGATGATATAGACTACAGAACACACTGCATCAGCAGACACACAGAGATGATATAGACTACAGAACACACTGCATCAGCAGACACACAGAGATGATATAAACTACAGAACACACTGCATCAGCAGACACACAGAGATTGATATAGACTACAGAACACACTGCATCAGCAGACACACAGAGATGATATAGACTACAGAACACACTGCATCAGCAGACACACGAGATGATATAGACTACAGAACACACTGCATCAGCAGACACACAGAGATGATATAAACTACAGAACACACTGCATCAGCAGACACACAGAGATGATATAGACTACAGAACACACTGCATCAGCAGCAGACACACAGAGATGATATAGACTACAGAACACACTGCATCAGCAGACACACAGAGATGATATAAACTACAGAACACACTGCATCAGCAGACACACAGAGATGATATAGACTACAGAACACACTGCATCAGCAGACACACAGATATGATATAGACTACAGAACACACTGCATCAGCAACACACAGAGATGATATAGACTACAGAACACACTGCATCAGCAGACACACAGAGATGATATAGACTACAGAACACCTGCATCAGCAGACACACAGAGATGATATAGACTACAGAACACACTGCATCAGCAGACACACAGAGATGATATAAACTACAGAACACACTGCATCAGCAGACACACAGA